>NC_062189.1:1941180-1946180 GCF_912470025.1 Vespa velutina | reverse complement strand
AGAAGAAGTGATTGATTTTGTTGCACCATATTTCGAACAATCCGGTATTTTAATAGGTATACGTCATAATACCAATTTATTTCTCTTGTCGTTTTAATGCGATATTATATCGCAACTAATTTCGTAATTGTATTTAATTTCGATTGATTCGATCTTTTGAATTTTCTTTTTTTTCTTTCGTTTTTTTTTGTTTTTTTTTTTTAATTATAAAAGTCAAAGCAACACGATGGTGTTCTTACTTCTCTATATTCATAATGAATTTCTTTAATTTGCATTATTCGATAAGAACGTTAAACGATAGAAAATATTTTTTTTTGGATCATCGAATGAAACTTTTTCTATCATAGAATTAATCGACTCGTCAAGCTACCGATTGATATAATCTTTAATTTATTTTTTCTTCTTTTTTTTTTTCTGTTTTTCTTTTTCTTTTTCATCTTTCTTTCTTTTTTTTTTCTTTTTTGCAGTCATGAGAAAACCTGTTCGCAAGGCGTCGCTATTTAAATTTATGACGGTATTAAAGCCCGAGGTTTGGCTCAGTATTGTCGGCGCTTTGACTTTAACCGGGATGATGATTTGGATATTGGATAAATATTCACCATATAGCGCTAGAAATAATAAGAGACTTTATCCTTATCCCTGCAGGTAATAAATAATATCAACTTTAAATATTTCCTTTTTATAAATAATAAATAATAAAAAATATAAACGATTAATTAACATTTCTATTCTTTTTTGTTTTGTTTTCGTTTTCTTTTTTTTTTTTTTTTTTAAATATTAATTACTCAATAAACGTGAATAAATAATTGACGAAAGGAGATATACAATTGATGTACAATAAATATACTTTAGTCAATTATTATTATTACTTTGTTATAAATTAAATAGATTATGCGTTGTAATATCTTTTTTTTTTTTTTTTGGAATATCAATATGAATGGTTTACGTTGAATTTTTCTTATTTTTCTTATTTATCTTACAGAGAATTTACGTTAAAGGAAAGTTTTTGGTTCGCTCTTACATCATTTACACCACAGGGAGGTGGGGAAGCTCAAGTAGAACACTTGTGGCTGCTTATTGGTTGTTCGTTGTGCTGATGTTAGCAACATTTACTGCTAATTTGGCCGCTTTTCTTACCGTCGAACGAATGCAAGTATGTATGTTAATTACTTTGCAATATAAAAAAAAATATATCAATAATAATAATAATAATAATAATAATAATAATAATAATAATAATAATAATAATAATAATAATAATAACTATTCTAAAATAAATATTCTACATAATATTATCTTATTATTGTATATAATATAATAAATATTATTATTATTATTATTATTATTATTCTAAAGTAATTAAAGAATAATTTAGATATATAATAATCATTAAAATAATTACAATAATTTCTATTTTATTTATATTAAAATTTACATATATTATTATTTCTATTATTATTATTATTATTATTATTATTATTATTATTATTATTATTATTATTATTATTATTATTATGTCAAGAAGAAGGAGAGAAAAAATGTATGTGATTTATTTGTTAAACAGTCACCGGTCCAATCTCTCGAACAACTGGCACGTCAATCGCGAATAAATTACACGGTACGTGCTAATTCAGGAGCCCATCAATACTTCATAAACATGAAGAATGCCGAGGACAAGCTTTATACGTGAGTAGAAAGCTAAACAATTCTTTTTTTTTTTTATTTTATTTTTTTTTTATATTTTTTCTTTTTTTCCTTTTTTTCTTCTCCTCTTCTGCACACGCACACACGCACACACGCACACACGCACACACGCACACACGCACACACGCACACACGCACACACGCACACACGCACACACGCACACACGCACACACGCACACACGCACACACACACACACACACACACCTATATACATATATACTTACGTACATTCATACACCAACACATACATATGTATACATATATTTATATCGTACTCACACACACACACATATATGTATATATATTTTTTTTTTATATATGTATATATATATATATATATATATATATTTTTTTTTTTTAATAGTGCTTGGAAAGAAATCACATTGAACAGTACTAGCGATCAAATAGAATATCGTGTTTGGGATTATCCAATAAAGGAACAATACGGACATATACTTCAAGCTATCACTCAAGTTGGCCCAGTTCAGACCAACGACGAAGGATTCAGAAAGGTATAATATAATTAATAAAGAAAAAAATGAAAAGAGAAAAGTAAGAAATGAATAATATCGATACTTGTATATAGGTGATAGAAAGTGAAAATGCGGAATTTGCATTTATACATGATTCCTCGCAAATAAAATACGAAGTTACGAGAAATTGTAATTTGACTGAAGTTGGTGAGGTATTCGCTGAACAACCATATGCGATTGCTGTTCAACAGGGTAGCCATTTGCAGGAGGAGATAAGTAGAAGGTTTATATCGTTCGTTGAATTTCTTTTTTCTTTTTTTTCTTTTTTTTTTTTTACCTACAATAATACTCCAAATTCTTTTTAGAATAAATTTCTACGATACATATTAACGTAATATGTCTGCAATTATATATTTTCACATGTAATTTTTTATATATAATAAACTTTTTTTTTGTATATCTCATTTTTTGTTTAACCAATAGTATTAATTTTGACGAATTTTCAGGATACTCGATTTACAAAAGGACAGATATTTCGAAACCTTGGCCTCTAAATATTGGAATCAATCTTTGAAAGCGCAGTGTCCAAATTCCGACGATAGCGAGGGCATAACGTTGGAAAGTTTAGGTATATTTTATTATTAATATTATCGAAAGAGATGAGAAATTAATTGAGAATTATAATAATTTTTCTATATATGAATGCTAATCGAAAATTATTTAGATCTATAATTTTTAAAAAATGGAATTAATCAATTGATTTAAGTTATTTTTACAAAGAAAAAAAGAAAAAAAAAAGCTAAAAATCAAACTAACTCTTAAGAAATCAAAATTAATCGAAAAATTGTTCAATAACATCAATTTTCTCGAAATGAAACGTTCGTATCGAAATTTTTTGAGAAATAATGAAAAGGTAAATAAATAAATAAATAAAAAAATTTTTGTTTGTTTAAAGAAGTAAAACTAATCGAAAATTATCTAATCGTGTTAATTCTTTCTTTTCTTTTTTCTTTCTTTTTTTTTTTTTTTTGATTGGAAATAAAAATCGATTTTAACCAATCGAAAATAATATAATCATTAAAATATTGAAGAAATTATTATCATCGAATAAAAACTATAATCAAATATAATTAAATTCCAATGAATATAATTAATAGAATTAATTCTCAATTTAACGAAACAAATTCTTAAGAAATATAAAACAACGTAAAGATTGAACGAAACTTATTCCCATAAAATATTTTTTTTTCCCCGTTATTTTTTTTTCCCTCCCCCCTTCCTTTTTCTTTCCCTTTAAATCTTTCTTTCAGGCGGAGTATTTATAGCAACATTATTCGGTCTCGCTCTGGCAATGATCACATTGGCCGGTGAAGTTTTATATTATCGTAAAAGAAATGCATCTCAAGGGAAGGACAAGAAGAAGGATTCGAAGATTATGAAAAAAATGGAAAATGATGAAAAATTGATGATAAAAAAATTGGCCTCGAAATTGCAAATGAAGCCAGCACCGACGGATGGATTTTTCAGTAGGCAACAACTCAGTCAACCACGTATTTCACATATCTCGGTATATCCACGAAACTTTCCCTTCAAAGAGTGATAATTAATATAAATTAATTAATTGATAATTAATCATTGACGACGATCATTATAATATATTATGTGTATATAGAGTAAAGTAATTTTCAATAGGAAATCAGTCAAGGATTAATCGATTAATAAATAAATAAATAAATAAATAAATAAATAAATAAATAAATAAATAAATAAATAAATAAATAAATAAATGTTTAACAACGTAATACAAGTCGTATGTGTCGTATTTGTTCTCTCTATTTATTTATTTATTTATTTATTTATTTATTAATTTATTTAAATGACAAAAGGAAACAATTGCTTTTCTTTTTTTTTTTTTTTTTTTTGCATTTTCTTTTTGTCTGTCAAAATTTAATTATCTTCAATTTGATTTAATATCAATTTTATTAATTTAATATTAAATAATTTAATATTAATTCAACGATATTATTAACAACTTAATATAACAAATACGGATAATCTTTACGTGAACGGACGAATATAAATAAAATATAAATATAAATAAATATAAATAAATATATAAATTTTTAATAATTAATATTAAATATAATATTGATATTAAATCTTTGTTTTAATACTTTTTTTAATATAGAATTTAACTATATATTATCGACTATTTAATACGATATTGTACGACCATAATTGTATATCTATATATATATATATATATATACATATATATATATATATATATATATATATAATTTATTTTTTATTTAACATTAATTTAACGTTGAAATTAACAATCGTTACGTAAGGAATCGTTAGAAAAAGAAAGAGATGATTAGATATAGTTCTCCGATTAATTCGAATTATCATACCTATGATAGTAAGGGGTAGGGTGAAGGGTGGAGGGGATAAAACAATCGTGCTACGTGAATCAAGTTTTTTTTTTATCTTTTCTTTTTTCCTTTTCTTTTTCTGTTTCTGTCCTTTTTTCTTTTTTCTTTTTCTCTCTCTCTCTCTCTCTCTCTCTTTACATTTCAAACGATCGTTATATACCAAGCGCACCAGCAAAAAAATACAATGGACGTGTGCAGGTCGTTGATCTCAATTCTAACTTTCACCTGTCCCATTATTATTTCGCTTTTCTCGCGGAAACGATGTAGAAATAATGCTAATATACATCTGATTAGTTTTAATCGAACATCTGTCTCTCTCTCTCTCTTTCTCTCTCTCTCTCTCTCTCTCTTTCTCTCTATTTCTAGTTCACATTTGTATTTCT
>NC_062189.1:1938409-1940980 GCF_912470025.1 Vespa velutina | reverse complement strand
AGGAGAGAGAGAGAGAGAGAGAGAGAGAGAGAGAGAGAGAGAGAGAGAGAGAGAGAGAGAGAGAGAGAGAGAGAGAGAGAGAGAGAGAGAGAGAGAGAGAGAGAGAGAGAGAGAGAGAGAGAGAGAGAGAGAATAAAAGAAGATAGAAATTGAAATAAAGATAGACAAATGAAGAGAATTGTTTTATTTTATTTAAAAATGGGTGTTTTGAAAATTTCAACGAAAGACCTTAAATCGTGGAAATAAAAGATTATTTTTTAAGACTCATCGATTTTATTATCGAGCATCTTTTTCTGTTTTTTTCTTTTTTTTTTTTTTTTTTTTTTTTTTTTTTTTTTTTGATAGGATGAGGGAGGAGGCGAACGGAGGATATTTATCTTTTTCACATATGATTTTGAATTAAATTAAAAAATTGTTGCAAAATAAATATCATACAACACATAAATTCTTCTCGATCAATTTATCATATATAATATCTTCGATGATTACTCATTCATAATTACAAAATTGTATTTGCAATTGTGACTTTATTTATCAGATAATGATGAAATAAACGATCGATTCGTGTGATCGAAATTATATTTATCGTTATCGTTATCGTCATCGTCATCATTTTATAGTGTGTGTACTAAAAATTCTGAAAAATTGCGATCTTAACGCGGTAATGGATCGGATTGATCTTTTTTACGATAAGGAGTCCGTAAAAAAAAAAGAAAAGAAAAGAAAAGAAAAGAAATCGATACCTATAATAAGAATAATTACAAAAACGATAATAATAATAATAATAATAATAATAATAATAATAATAATAAATTAGTATTTTTATATCAGTGATAAATTCCTTAATCGGTCGTTCAAAGAAATTATCCAATTATTTTACGATATATTTCTTCCTCTTTTCCTGTTTTAAGTGACAAATCCAACAAAAAAAAAAAAAAAAAAGAAAAAAAAAAGAAAAAAAAAGAAAAAAAAAAATGAAAAAAACTCGTCAAGCAAATATATTTATTTCTTTGTTGTTTTTTTTTTCTCAAATTAATTTTTCATCCCTGATTAACAATAATTATTAAGAATTATTTATACAATATTCGGCCTCGGCCAGAGTATTTCGTACACCTTCGCGAGTTTTAACAATGACATTGTTATAACATGCGATACCATTGAGATAGCCTTGATGGAAGGCAGTATCTCCGCTAGTTTTCATGGAAGTTATTGATGATTCGAAATTCTTAATGCATACCTCGAGTTCCTTAATGTTTTGTTTTATACAACGTAACATTACTTTTGGCAGGTGTATATAACAATTGGAAAAGATATGATCTAGATCTGTTGTGAGTGTCTGACCGATCTGTGACAAAAATAATACAATGATAATGACAAATGATGATGATGATGATGATGATGATTTTGTAAAAAGAAGAAGAGAATGAAAAAAAAAGACGTACATCAATGATAATAATGATGCTGCTGCTGCTGCTGATGATGATGACGATGATGATTTTGTAAAAAAGTTGAAGAGAAAAAGAAGAAAAGAACAAACATCAATGATAATAATGATGATGATGATGATGATGATGGTGATTATGATATTGTAGAAAAATTGAAAAAAAGGAAAAAAGAAAAAGCAATGTACACCAATGATGACGATGATGATGATAGTGATGATGGGTATGATGATGACGACAATGACATTGTAGAAAAATTATGGTAAAAGAGAAAGAAAAAAGAAAAAATAAAAAAGAGAGAAACGTACGGTAATAACATCGTCGATGGTGGTCTGAAATTGCTCGATAAATATTTGAGCATTCTTGGTACATTTGTCTAATGATGAATAACCATTATTGCTTATGATTCTTGTAGTTGCTTGACTACTCACGTAACATTGAGTTGGATTCTTGCCTTTTATTTTTGCATCGTGGACGAATGTCTGAATTAATATTTATTAATAATTATTATTTATTTATTTTTCATTTTTTTTTTTATTTTTTTTTTTTTTTATATATGTAGTATACTATCGTAATATAATAATTTAATAATATCTAATATGATTGACATATACAGAATATGAAATATAATATAATAGATAGTTATATAGAGTAATATAATAATATTAAATTGTATAATATGTAATATATTAAATAATAATATTTATTTATTTTTATTAATTATTATAATTATCAATTTGACATAAATTTTACTTACACGAATTTCTTCTAACAAAAGATCAGTCATGCAACGAATATTCTTTACATCCTGTTCCTGTCGTGCTTTTATTTTATTATTGAAAATAAATTGAATGTTACTTCTATATCTATTAATATCCTTAATGGTATCCTCGATTTTTATTTTCGATTCATTGATCCATTTTTCGGTAATCTTTAAATCTTCCTTGACATTTACTTTCACACCGATTACCTATTTTTTTATTTATTTATTTAATTATTCATTTATTTTACGTTCTTTTTACTTTTATAATTTATAACGAAAGCTATTATATATATACAACGAAATACGTTTTGTTGAACATATTTAAAAAATTTTTACTCGATCACTTACTTGATTCAAAGACAATGC
>NC_062189.1:1920909-1933409 GCF_912470025.1 Vespa velutina | reverse complement strand
TCTCCATTTTGGAAGACTTTTTGAAATCTCTCCAGTTTTTCCTTGAAACTGTAAAAGATATATATACATGTACATACATACATATATATATGTAGGTACATTTGTTATTTATATGTATGCGTTTAATAAAATTATTTAATATTTAATTTCTAATTCAAATTTCATTTATTATTATATATTATATATTGTATAATAATAAATATATATAAAAAATATTAAATATATTTATTAAATTTATTAATATATATGTATTAATAAATTTAATTAATATAATATATAATCTAATATATTAATAAAAATAATTTATTAATATATAATAAATTATTTTATTTTATTTTTTTTTTTTTGAGTATGTTTTTGACATTGAGATATATATATATATATATATATATATATATATATATATATATATATATAAAATTAAAATACAAACCTGTATCAAGTAATCAAACCAAGTGTTTTACTAGCTAAGGAGGTAAAACGTCTAATTTCAAGCCCGTCTTCGGTACACAAAATCCACAATAACCACCGCATTTACCAACAACTTGTTGATCATTCTGAAACAATTAATTTCATTTGATTTTCTTCACATTTGGATTGTAAACAAAAAAAAACAAAAAAAAAAAAACGACATTTATATTTTTATTCTTAACTCTTTTTCTTTTCTTTTCTTTTTTTTTGTTTTTCTTTTTTTTCAAATCCTTAGAAAAAATAAGAAGATATGAAAAGAAGATAAGAAAATATGAATGGAGAGGAAAAAAAACAAAAAAAGAAAAGAAGAAAAAAGTAATTTACAATTTTACTCCTAACATCCTTTCTAACACTTGAAAGAAATATAATGATATTTATAAATGAAAAATTGTATTATCATCCCTAAATTATACTTACTATTCTATTGATCGAGTAAAACGTTCTAGACGTTGACATAGTCCATGTAACTTCTTTAGACAAACTCAAGTGTGTGCCACTTAAGTTAATGCTGAAACGACCTTGCGGACAATTTTGAGTACTATAGCAATCTCCAGCTTTACCAAATTCTACACGATGCAATCCTTTCGTTTGAGAGAACGTATAATCGTCAGCTATAAATTGATTTAACAAAAAAAAGAAAAAAAAAAAAAAAATATATATATATATATAATTCTCTCTCTCTCTCTTTCTCGCATTTAATATTAATTAAAAATTAGTTTACCTATAATATATAATTTGATAGGATCCAAACGTACTCTTTTGAACATTGTTATACCCGATATTGTTCCATCATTGGCGAAACATTTACAGCTGTCGTTTCTTTCTCCATTGAAAGGACACGTTTCTGGATCTTTTAGCCTATATATATATATATTTTTTTTTTTTTTTTTTTGAAAAAATTAAACAAATTAAACAAATCTTTAGTTAGCATTATCTCCCTTAAAAAGCTTTATACTTTGACTTTAACAATTTGTTGT
Organism: Vespa velutina; assembly: GCF_912470025.1. Taxonomy (NCBI): domain Eukaryota; kingdom Metazoa; phylum Arthropoda; class Insecta; order Hymenoptera; family Vespidae; genus Vespa; species Vespa velutina. The sequence goes on along the minus strand of NC_062189.1, from coordinate 1,931,961 downwards.
TATGAACAAAGTGTTTCAATTAAAGAACTTCCTAGGAGATTTTAAAAATCAATTATTTACTTTTATTTTCTTAAATTAATTATTTAGATTGATCTTCTTTTCTTTTAAAGTTAGACATTTCTTTAAGCTATTCCCCTCCCCCCCTTTTTTTTTATTTTTTTTTTTTTTCTTACAATTTAAACAGTTTAACAATGTGAAATAATAAAAATTATTAAAACAAAAAATAATTGATTTATAAAATCATTAAAGAACTTTTTTAAATACATGTAAATAATATATTTGCTTATAATACCTCTTATCATATATTTCAGCATAATTTTCTTGATCCCCAGCCGTTAATGTTAAATATTCTCGTGGCTTGAAAGTCGACATTTCGTGACAATAAATCGACATTGTTTTTCCACCTATACTAAGAGGATACTCTCCGTCCTTGGTAGTTGAGAAACGTTTCCTTGCCTCGAGACAAGTTAATGGGCTACATTTTCGTTGATTACACCTGCGTCTCTTTTTTGGTCTAAAATCCTCGGGACATTTTGATTTCGATACAGTTCTACCGGCTTTGTTAACACAAAATACTTTACGTTCTTGTCTACCCTTACGTCCGCATGATTGATCGCACTGTAATTATATTCAAATTGTCTAATTAATTATAAACAATTATTATTATTATTATTTTCTTTTTTTTCTACTTATCAATCAATGATATTTAAGCTATAATAATTATTTATATTTAATGATAAATATATATATATATATATATATATATATATATATATATATATATATATATATGGAGAAAGAGGACTTGTTTGTGTAAAGTTGTAATAATTTGTATAAATAAATAAGAAAACATTACTACGTACTTTCTTCCAGCTGCTAATTTTCCAATAAAATTTATCATTACATTCACGTAATTTACACATTCGTTCGGTTTCAGGTTTCTTATTCATTGGACAACCTTCGGTCGTTGTTGGATCTGTCCAACCATAATGATTAACTCGATGACACGTTACGTTACGTCGTTGCACGCCATTGCCACATTCTGCTGAACACTTGGAAAATATATAAAAAAAATAATATATTATTATTAATTATTTAACAAATATTATAATAAAATTATGTTGTGAATTTTCTGATACACGTCAATCGGTGATTTATGAAAATGATCTCTATTGTCATATAATTTTCTATTTGAGATGTTTTAAGATACTTCATTGATACGTTTGAATTATTTAAAAATTTCTATAATTAAATAAAAATAGAAACAAAACAAAACAAAAAAAAAAAAAAAGAAAAAGAAAAAAAAGAGAAAGTAAATATATTTACTCTTTGAAAAAGTATACGTATCTATTAATATCTAAAATGATGATTTTAAATCATTTTCATAATATAACCGATTCATACGAATTATCATTATTTTTATTCTATTACAAATATACATTATTCGCACACACATATAACATATAAGCATAGAACACAGTGACATAACAAATCCTCGCATGCTCATGCTACAAAACAACCCAAAATAAACAATCATAGTGTTATCTTGCTCTCATTAGATCACATATGTATCGTTGACATAGATTATAATTAAAATCTGATTACATGGTAATATTTTTATTGATAAATTAGAGGAACGTATGTGTGTGTATGTATATATATATATGTATACACACACATATATATATATGTATGTATATATATATATATATATATTTTATATTTTGTTTCTTAACAATCATGTTTTCTTACATGAATGAAAATAAAAATAATCAAATATTAATATTGTTTTTTTTTTTATAGAGATAGTAATCTAACACTTCATGCATTGAGAAACCAGCAATTTTTGTCAGTACATATGATGAAGAAATATTAAATAAGATATGAAATGATGTAAATAAATAAATAAATAAATAAAAATACAAATATGTGAACCAAATAATAATCCTGATAATAATTTGTATATTTTATGTAAATTGAACAATCGTTAACATCCCAATATCAGATGTTAATTCAACGTAAATACAAATATCAGCTTGTCTGTCATGCATCGTTCTATTTACGAATAGAGGAACGTTATAATAATCATCAATGAAAATGATCAATTTAACAACAGGGTTTCCCAAATTTTGTATGGGCCGAGATCTATTCATTATCAAAAACAATAACTTTTTCATGATCCATTGCTCCTAATTAATTAATTAATTAATTAAATTAATTTTCCTTAATGTACATACAAATTTTACTCTTACATTTTGTCATTTAACAGGACTCTGAATCGATGGTGTCACGTCCCATACTTTGAGAATCTCTGATATCAAAACAATATCCTGATTTAATGAACATGCTAATGGATAATAAAAAGACTGATAGATCGATCCTTTATTATGATATTTTGAGTCAATTCGAAAAAGAAATGACATATATGTCATGGAACTTAGAAATTGTGTATGATCATCAAAAGTCTTTAATATAATTTTCCTGTATATGAAAATATCGTTGTGGAAGAAAAAAGAAAAAGAAGAAAAAAAGAAGAAAAGAAAAAAAAGAAAAAAAAAAAGAAAAAAAAAAAAAGAAAAAGTAAGATAGATAATAAGAAAGAAAGTAAGAAATAAAGAGAATAAAGAATGAGAAAATTCTGACGATAAATGATAAATGATACATTTAATCGAGGGAGAAACTTAAAAAGAGATGGTGGTTTGTGAGGTAGGAAGGAGGAGGATATACCTCCGACCAGGTGCCCTCTTGCCAAGAATAATCGCATGGAATACGTTGACACTGTCTCTGAGATCTTGGCTTTTCTAGGCCAGCTAGTTTAGTGCATTGCTCGTCGTTCACTGGTACTTCTGGTCCGTCCTTTCCTCTGCTCATCATGCATTCCACTCTTCGTCTTTTTATTCCACCGCCGCATGATTTTGTACACTGTAAAATATTTATATTTCTTGGCCATCCCTTATAATCTCACTGATCTTCTTCACAATTTCTTTTTCTTTGTCTTTTTCTTTTATTTTATTTTATTTTTTTTTTTTTTCTTTTCTGTTCTTTTCTTTTCTTTTCTTTTCTGATCTTTTTTTTTTTCTTTTCTTTTGTTTTGTTTTGTTTTCTTTTCTTTTCTTTTCTTTTCTTCTAACGTCTAATCTAATTCGTACGTTTTTTTGATTATTGAAATTCGAGTTTTTCTTTAAATAAGAAGAAAGGAAGTACGTATGATGGATAATATATGGCACACGTCATACGAGGCTCGTTGAAACAATGCAGCATAACAACGCGGATGCATTTATTATTATTATTATTATTATGATTATTATTATTATTATTATTATTATATATTTTTATAATCAAATATAGTTAATTATCGTCCAGAGTTTTAACTGAAGCCACAGTTTTAATTGAAAACAACTTACAACATCGACATTCATTTTTATACATTGCAAAGATGTCTTTTGACCTGTAGTAGTAGTAGTAGTAGTAGTAGTAATAAATTATAATGGAAACGATTTCGAACGATCGATTGAAAAATAATAAATGACGTCTATAATGAGCAAATAATAATAACAACGTTAATTATTTTTAAGATTTGTGAGAAAGATCGTTGAGATACATTACTTTATATCATAAGATATTAATTTCATTAAAGATTCGATATTTTGAATTGTTGAATTGTTGGAAAATACAAAAATAAAAAGACATTATTTAAACACCTTAAGATCAATCTTTCTCACAAATGATTATTTTATAAAATGGAAATAATCGCTTTCAGATATTATATCAAAATATTAGGATTAATTTTTTCTTTTTTTTTTACTTTTGTTTGCTAGAATTTCAGTCGATCAGGACCAAGGCCGCATTTATCATAAGGCCCATTTAGGCGCAAGCCAAGAAGGCCTCATTCTTTATAGGATTACATTTTTAAACTTTACTCCTTATAAACAAGAATAATACTTTGTATATATATATATATACAAAAAGAAAGAAAAGAAAAACAAATAGAAAAAAATAAAAAATGCTAATATATATTTGATTAATAGAAATAAACATTTGTTCTTTTGAGGTCTCATAATAATGTTTGCGCCTAGGGTCTTCAAAGATATAAATGCGGTCCAGTATAAAATGACATTGATTACTTACGGTAGTCCAATTGGATATCTTCCATTTACGAACGATGTTAGCTTCGAAATGATAATTATTTTGATTCTTCTGATTGTTATTCGTAAGACAAGATTTACGACAATCCTTGGAGACTTTAGGCTTCTCATTACTCGAACATTCCTTGTCCGGTAAAACTTCACCCCATGTACTTTGACATCGTACTTGTCGACGTTGAATTCCATTGCCACATGTAACGCTGCACTGTGTATACACAAATTCATAGATAATCAATTATATTCATCAGAGAAAAAATATTTTCTATCAAATTACCTATGTATATATATGTATATATAAATATATATGGTGATAGAATATTTATCAATGAAATTTTTATTAGATTCACATACCTCGCTCCAATCCCCATTGTTCCAGATAGCACATGGATGACTATTACAGGTCATCATGTTGATTGGTTGTTCATTAGAATTGCAATAATTTTCATGAACATATGCATTTGTCTCAGTCGATACACATTTTACTAGCCTTGTCATGATCCCACCATTGCATGGTTTTGAACACTTTATTTAAAATAAAAAAACATACATATATATATAATTAATTGCAATAACAATTACAAAAGATATATATATATATTTGTTTATTATAATTGTTATAGTTATTATTATTCAAAGTAGAATACAAACCTTTCCATAGGGTCCAGTAATCCATTGATAAACCGAACGAAAAGTAATACCATTGCTATCAATCTCATTGTCCTGAGGATAGGATTCTTCATGCGGTGGATTAGAATATATAATTGGATTTGTCTGTAGAAACATGTTGGCGATTAAATTGATTTAATTTTTTAGAATATTTGATACATGGTGTATATATATATATATATATATGAGAAAGTGAATCAATTTTACCCCTGTAAGACAAGGTTTTAATACACAGGAAGTCTGATCTTCTGGTTTATTGGATGACAAACATTTATCATTGGTCGAACCATCTGTACCTTTACAAACAACATTTCTCGTTTGTATTCCTTCTCCACAGGTTACTGAACACTAAACAAACATGTCAAACAAAGTCACACGTTAATGATTTATTATTACAGGATTCAGGGATCATCAAAATCATTCTTAAACACGATTTTAAAAATTAATTATTCTTTTTTTCAAGACATTATATAGCCACTAATATAGTTAGTCTTAGTAGAGATAAAGGAAATGAATATTCTTGTGTTATGCAAACGTCAGATGAAAAAAAAAAAATGAACTCCAGGTATTCGCTGACGAACGATATTCAAATTTAAGAAACTTAATTACTTAAAATTACTTGTTGGTATCAATAACGTGCATTTATTTATCTCTAATATAGAAAGAACTTTTATCCCGTATATTCATAGAAAAATATTGTTAATATTATTGTAATAAAAGAAAAAAAATTTACCGGACTCCAATTGGTAGTTTGCCAAGAGTAACAAGGACCAGCGTCGCATATTTCCTTAATCGACAATTGGAAAGTCCCATTGCAATTGCTATGAGGTACGATACGATTTTCAACGTGACACCAGTAAGCCCTATGACGTTCTCCAATGCCACAGGTCACCGAGCACTATCATAAATATGACCTTTATATCGTATGAAATAATATATACGACGTTAAGGGTTAATATTTATATAATTATTAAAAGAAAAAATTCCGTTTGTCTAAATCTTACTTTGCTCCATTCACCGAATGCCCATTTTGGACAAGCCTCTTGTCCGCAGATATTTTTTAATCGTGCCTTTTGGCCTGCACAAGTATCGTCCGATACTTGTCTATCGTTTGAATCAACGCAGGTTGCCATTCTATATTGAATACCACCTCCACATGTGACGCTGCACGTTCCCCATTCACTGTATTTCCAATGAACATCATTACATGGTCCTTCGCATGGTTCCAATTCGTTAGGTCTTTCCAAATGAGAACACAGGTGTACCGGTAATGAACGTAATGAACGATTGGAATACAAAAGTATTTGTACGCATCGTGACGTAATTGTACGAGTTCCTGGACCACAATGACTCGAACATTCCGATTCAGACGTGATTTGCCATCTGAAAGTAATATATTTGTTTTTGTTTTAATTTTTATATCACCTTGGAATCCATTGTCAGAGACTCTCTCTCTCTCTCTCTCTCTCTTTCTCTATCTATCTATCTATCTATCTGTCTGTCTCTTTAATTTTTCTTCATAGAATTAAGACGAAAAAAAACAAAAAAAAAAAAAAAACACTTACTGTAACATACAATGTCCATTACACATTTGACTTTCTTCCCTTGGCTTATCCTCTGTACGACAATAATCGTCAGTGACGACATCCTCGTGCTTCGTACTTCTACATTCGGCTTTACGATATTTTGTACCTTGACACATACGATTACATTGGGACCAATCGCGCAATACCCATTTATAACTGTTCAATATTTTTTTCGGTACAGTATACTCGTAAGTTATCTGAGGTGGATGCAACATTCCTACTGATAATACCTAAAATAAATAATACAAACGTTTTATTTAATTATTTTAATTCTTCTTTGAGAATTGGTATATCCATATATTTAAGATTAGATCATCATCATCATCATCATCATCATCGTCAGCAGCAGCAACAGCAGCAGCAGCAGCAGCAACAGCAACAGCATCATCATCATCATCATCATCATCATCATCATCATTATCATCAGCATTATTTTTAATATCGTTTTAACGTTTTGAGGAAATATTACTTACTTCTAAAATCAAATCTGTACTAATCGGTCGTGAACTATTCAATCTCTCGACGATCGACTTTGGTCCGCTGTATTCTATCGTAACTCCAGGAAATACAACAACTTTTTGATGCATTATCACGAAATTTCCATTTAATATATACTTCCCATTTTCTCCAAGGCGTAAAGCTACGAACATATTTAATTCATATATTTTATCATTTCCCGTATCATTAAAAGGGAGGTCGGCAACGTTTCCACATAAAAAAAAAAAAAAAAAAAAAAAAAAAAAAAAACCTCAAATTAGCTGATTCATATTGAAAAGAGGATGATACCCGGTTTATCTTAATTTAGGGCATTACACAATGGTAACAAAAAAAAAACATTCGATAGATCTTTTGAACGGCCATATTTTTCAATACAATGTTGAAAATTAATTCGTACTTTAATCCTAATTGCGCATGTGGGATGTAGAACATCTCGGATGAAATTTGTGCCGAATTGAGACAATTTGCGCGTTCCATGATACACGAATTTTTTTTTTTCTTATTTCTTTTCTTTTTTTTTTTTACAATTCAAATTATTCATTCCGTACAAACGACGGCTGTTTGTTCGGAAAGTGACTCGAGTTCATCACACGTGCAAAACGGAAGGATTAAAAATCGATCAGAACATATATATATAATATATATATATATATATATTTTTTTTTTTTAAACCGTGAATCTTCCAATTCAACAATTTCAATGGGATATTATTTAAGACAAATTATTAATAAAATAATAATCCTTACCGAGATAATTATTGTCATAATGAAATTCAAACCATCCGTGCTGTCTTATATCGATATTGCTACTACCAGCTGGTATCTTAGTAACTCTGTTATAACCGTATGCGGTTACATTGTAAGAACCATTTATTCTTTGGCAGGTTGAATTGTCACCACGGCATACCCCACAGGTGTCGAGTTCTGCTGTCGAATTTAAAACGTTATCGCATCCTGCGGGTTTACAACGACCATTTACGCAGAGATGAAAGGTGTCGGGTCCGCAGGGCGTACCGTCGATCACTTTGTCGCGAAGCATGTAATACTGATTGGTCTCTACTTGGCAATACAACTTGCAACGATCTTCCGGTTGTACTGTAATAACGTAATAATAACGACATTATATATTTTCGATGGTATAAAACGTCGAACGATATTATTATCAACCAACCAGCCATGCAATGCAAAAGCGAACGATTAGAAACATTTGATTACGATGTGATATAATATTTAAATCAACATACGATGAATCCTTATTAATAATAAACTATCATCGCAACCATCCCCTCCACCTGTGTTGCTCCTTTCTTCAAGCAATGACATTTTTAGTTGTTTGGTTTTTTTTTTATTTTTTTTTAAATTTTTTTTTATTTTTTTTTATTTTTTTTTATTTTTTTTTTTTAATTCAGAGCGTCTTCATCGAATACGATCGTTCGTTCCTTCCGATCGAAGAAAAACGTTCGTGTCTATATATCTTCAAATTATATTCAATATGTTTCGAATATGTTCTCGAATCGATTCTCGTTAATTCGATGTTAAAACAATAAGAGTTTGGTTAATGCTATCATGCTGCGTTATATACTTAATTATTTTTTGCAATTTTATATATATATATATATATATTTTTTTTTTTTTTTTATGGATTTTGAATGTGACTTACTTCGAGTATATTTCGCATGCCATTTTACGTCCCTCGCTAGACCCTGTATGTTGAGATTGTTGTTGTTGTATTCTTGACACTGTTGTTCCCTGAGAAAAATTTACGATAACGTTTTATTATATCTCGTCAATAAAAATAAAAATAAAAATAAAAATAAAATAATTACGTTAGATCTCATTCATATAAACGGATATAATAATCCTAAGAATAACATTTATATTTCTTTCTCTTTGTTCATTTTTACATACCTAAAATCTCGACTATCAGGTGGACATTCCTCGGTACCGCAGCTCTCGTAATTGACTTGCTCACCGATGCAATAATTTCCACCATTTTGTGGTGGTGGATTATCGCATTCGCGATATCTCTTCCTAATACCACCACCGCAGGTGCGTGAACATTTCCCATAAGGGCCCCAATCACCCCATTCTCCGTTAACTGGATTTAAATCCTTTTTGGATACGCATTCGCCACGTTGACACCATTTCCCTTCACCACAGCTCGTACCATCGGCCCATGGTGTATATTCTGTACGGCACTTACCTCCCCACCTTGGAGCGGTACACCATAGTGTCCTGCACACTGACTGGCCGGTAATCGACCAATTGTTTCATTTACTTTTCACGTTATATCAAAATCCATTAAGTATCTGTCATTCGGAAGTTTTTTTTCCTCTCTTTCTCTCTGTTTTTTTTGTTTTGTTTTGTTTATTTGTTTGTTTGCTTTTTTCGGGACAAGAAAATGGGGGGGATAGAAGAGGGAGGAAGGATTATTGGGAATGGTGATAACAGTGATAACTATGATGATGATGATGATGATGATAATGATGATGATGATAATGATGATGGTGGTGTTGATGATGGTGGTGGTGGAATAGATAGGACAAACAACTGTTAATTAAATTAATAGTGCTCCTTATTCTGTAGTCGTTCGAAGGAACGTTTGCGACTTACCATTACTCACCATGTCATGGCAAATCTTCGATCCTGGACCGAAGACCAGTTCGCATTGTTTGTTCTGAGAATAATCGATTCCCGGGAGTCGTGCGGCATCCGGCTTTTGTATGCTCTTGCTGGGCTCATCCAAAAGGCAATTGGCACGATCCGTTCTGAAAGATAATTCAATCGGGGATTAACGTAAGATAGAACTTTTATTTAAGTTATTATTTCGATCGATATTATTATTTCCTGATAATTCAAAACAGTATAAAATAAAATAAATAAGAACAAAAAAAAAAAAAAAAAAAAAAAAAAAAAAAAAAGAAAATGTTTAATACATTCGTCGGATAAATGTAGATACGATGAATCGTTAAGGATCGGATGATATTGTCTTCTTGTAAGACGCCGAAAGTTTATAAAATTTTTTTCCTCTCTCTTATCTTTTTCTTATTTTGGTAATGAACGTAACAAACAACACCCCGTGTGCACGACGGAATATGTCTTCGGTTAGAATCTCGCGAAACCGGATTCCTAAGCGGGGAGAAGCAACGAGAAGCTCCTCTTCTCTTCTCCTTCTCCTACTTCTTCTTCTTCTTCTTCTTCTTTCGTCTTCTTCTTCTTCTTCTTCCTCCTCCTCCTCCTTCTCCTCCTTCTTCTCCTCCTCCTCGGGAGAGAGAAAAACTTGTAACGCTGGCTCACTTCACAGCGCGCGACCGAACTGAATCCATTCAAACCTTTCTTCTCTACGAATCCGCGTGCGTTTTCCGTTTTAACGTAATCGACATGTCGAAGAAGATTTTTCAATTTTTTTTTTTTCTTTTTTTTCTTTCCTTTCTTTTTTTTTTTTCTCTTTTTTCTATCAAAGTTATTATAACGTTATCTCACTTAATTTCCTCTTACGCGTGTTGTTGTTGTAAGGAAGTTGTTGTAAGGATTGTTGTTGTCTCTTTGTTATTGTAAGGAAGAAAAAAAAAATGGGAGGAAAGAGAGAAAAAAAAAAAAATAGAAAGAAAAAGAAAACGAAATGACACGTAAAGAAATATCTGATTTTGTTCATTAATTCGAAGGTGTACGATTTTTATCCATTAATTATTTAATTGTAGAGTACATATATATATATATATATATATATAGAGTATATATATATATATATATACTCTAGAGTATATATATATAGGATATATATATCAATTGAATTAGCCATTTTATATAATTTTAGAAAACTTGATATATATATATATATATATATATATATATATATCAAGTAGATATTTATATGGAAATATATTTAAGTATGATTTAACTCAAACAATCTAGATTGAATGTGATAGTAATAAACTACTTAGGTCAATTTAAATGGAACGATGTCAGTATTACTACAACAGTTTTTGAAATTGAGTCGATTCATTGTTACTACTATTACTACCATTATTATTATTATTGTTTTTATCATTATTATTATCTTTGGCAGAGACAAATCATTCCCTCAGTTTTTATTTAATCCTCGAATATAAGGGAACAAGAAAGCGTGTCTCCTTATTGAGTTAAGCGATAAATGAG
>NC_062189.1:1900909-1910909 GCF_912470025.1 Vespa velutina | reverse complement strand
TTTCTCTCTCTCGTTCTCTCTGTCTATCTATTTATCCATCTATCTGTCTATATAATAGACAGTAAGATAGGTAAATCAAAATATTTAGTATTTATCTTTCTCTCTTTTTCTTACACATAAAAGTTAGTGGACTATAATATTTTATCTCTCTTTCTTTCTCCCTCAATCTACCAATCCATCTATCTATCTATCTATCTATCTATCTATCTATCTATCTATCTATCTATTTATTTATAAATATGTATATGTAAGACCAATGTCGAATATTTCTCTCTCTCTCTCTCTCTCTCTTTCTCTTTCTCTTTCTCTCTCCCTCTTTATCTATCTATTTATCTCTCTGTCTAATACAAAGTAAGATAGATAAATCATAATATTTAATATTTACCTTTCTCTCTTTATCTAACATATAAAAGTTAGTAAACCATAGTGTCTCTCTCTCTCTCTCTCTCTTTATCTATTTATTTATCTGTCTACCTATCTCTCCTTCTCTTTCTCTTTCTCTCCCTCTCTCTCTCTCTCTCTCTCTCTCTCTCTCTCTCTTTCTCTTTCACGAATTGAATCTTTAAAACGAAAAAGAAAAAAAATGAGACAATAAAAGATAATCTTTTTGAATGTTATATAAATCTTACCGTACTCATTAATACCAAAATATAACTATCCAGATTGTCGGCATGATATTCGGTCATCTTCTTATCTGCCACTACCAGAATCTCAATGAAATATTCTCGTGGTAATGCACGTTGCGGTCTTCCTGCAACGAAAGGATCCAATTCCATTTCTGAGTCCTGTAGGTATGTATCCTTTGGATAATTTCGTCTGCGCTCGACGGAGTAATACCTAAGGCACGATAACAATTTATATATAAGTGATTGAGAGAGATGGATAGATACATAGATAGATAGATAGAAAGAGAACGAAAGAGAGAGAGAGAGAAAGAGAGAGAGAGAGAGAGAGAGAAAGGATTAGGTTGTTTGAGAGAAAAAAAAACAAGAGAAATAAAATAAAATAAAATAAAGTAAAATAAAATAAAATAAACGAGGAAAAAAAAGAAAAAAAAAGGAAAGAAATAAAAGAAACAGAATTCTACCTTCGGAATGCTAACCCTTCGTGTGCATGCATGCTTTATGATGCAAGATAGCGTGTTGCATGCTTGCCGCTTGCTATCTTGTATCGCCTCGCACTACACACACGCAAACATACATACATACATACATACATAAACACAAACATTCATACATACACAGATATACATACATATATATATATATATATATATATATATATACATAGTTATGCGTAACACAATTCTTCAGACCGTGAATGAAACGTAACGAGCTATCTATTTATCTAACTAACTATCTATCTATATATGTATATATGTATATATCTATATATGTATCTATATATGTTTCTATGTAATATATCTATGTATTTATCCAAAACTTTATACTGCGCGCGTTAATGCATATATTTTTTTTCTTTTTCTTTCTCATTTTCTTTCTCTCTTCTACAATCTTCATTTTCAATTTTATTACATTATAAGAAAGTAATTTTTTATCTTATAACTGTAATTATTGTAAAAGTAATTGCTTAATTTCTTTCATTTGTAAAAACAAATTATATAATGTAAAACAATAGCTGTAGTATAATTGTACATATATATATATATATATATATATATATATATATATATATATTCTTTTTTTTTTTAATCTTTTATGTTTCAATCGTATGGACAGATATAGAAATATATTTTAATGATATAATTTTATTAGAAAAAAAAAAAAAAATATATATATATATATATATATATATATATATATATATATGAAGTGTATTTATATTGTACAAAATACATATATATGTATATATATATATATATATATATATATATACTTATATTTATTATATTTTTTTCTCTCTCTCTCTTTATAAATAAAATAATAATAGTATTAATAATAATAATAATAATAATAATAATAATAATAATAAATATAAGTTAGATACATCAAATATGCAGTATAGTACATTTACATTATACTATATGTATATATAATATTGTATAGTATAAATAATATTGTATTATACTCTTTAATAATAATAATCTTTTTAAAATTGTATAAAATTCATGTACATTATAACACATAATATAATTAGTATATTATAATCGTTATATTAATTTATTATATTATAATTTATATTTGAGAAAAGGAAAAAAAGAAAATTAAATATATATATATATATATATATATATATATATATATATGTATATATATGTATATATAAATGTATATGAATAACGTCAATCTCAAAATGATATAAAATTTATAGAGAGATCTAGGATTTTATAACGACTGAGGAAATTGAATAAAAAAAGTAAAAAATAAAAAGAAATAAAAAAAGAAAAAATAATAATAATAATAATAATAATAATAATAATAAAAATAATAATAAAAAAATATGATACCGTCCGTCTCGAAGAGAATTACGATGCTCTCTGTGACCAACGAACTGCTTGTATTCCTCTTCCGCGTAATCTTCCTCTCTTTTCATCTTCCTATTACCATCGTAATCCTCTTCAAAATGATCCATCGACGTTTTCACCGTTAACGATCTACGTTCTCGCTTACGATCATCAACGTAAATCTTTTCCCCGGAACTGTCGTCCGTCAATAACACCGGTGTCTCATCTGTACCGTAATCTGTAAATGATAAATATAGATCATATAACAATAATAGAATGCGCGCACGTTAGTGTGTGTATGTGTGAACGTTCGAGAGGACTTCTATAGATCATCACGATCTATTTATCATTTATAAAGTGAAAGACATCGATCGCGGAATATTATCAGTTAATATAAATAACGATGCAATTCGATCGATGGATTGATCTATCGATCTGATCGATCCTTCTATGATCAACAATTTCTAACGAAATCATCTCAAACGTTAATCATCGATCATATAACGAATTTATTATAGATCACGATACCGGTGCGAGTTTTTTCATTAATCCTTTCACACACACACACACACACACACACGCGTGCACGTAACTTATGCACTTACGCACATACACGTATACGTATGCATCCACGCGTACACACACACACACACACACACGCACACACACATACTCCTATACAATTATTAACCTAAAAACATTATGAAATATTATGAAACAACATTTTATCGGCCACTCGACTCAAATCGATCGATCAATGATTAAATACTCGTTTGACATAATTGCAAGTTTAGAGTATAGTTGTTGATCGACGATTATAGAATGTTTTTCTGTTGTAGATATATATATATATATCTAAAAAAGAAGACAAAAAAAATTACGAAAAAATAAAGAGAAAAATAAAGAAAAAAAAAAAAAAAAAAATAAATAGATAAATAAATAAATAAAGAAGATTTATGTGTTAGTTCTAGACGCGTGATCTCGTATAAATCGACTCGTCGACTTGTCCGATCGATTAACACGCATCGTTTCTATTTCGGTCTATTATTAAAGGAGGAAACTGTTAAAGCTCTTTTCTCAATATATATATATATATATGTGTGTGTGTTTGTGTGTGTGTGTGTGTATGTATAGTTGCGTCCTTCGTTTTGTGCTTTTCGTTTCGAATTTTTTGATATGCGAACACGTACAGGGCTGCATTTATCGAAAATTGTATTAAGGCGCTTAACTGGGTCCTTGCTTTTCGTCTCTCTCTTTCTCTCTCTCTCTCTCTCTCTCTCTCTACGTTTTAAAACTATATTTCTCTCAAAAAATAATATATATATATATAATAAAAAAACGTAAATAATATAAATAATTGAAAAGTAATAAATAAATAAAAATAACTTTAATAAATGAAAAGTAATAAATAAATAAATAAATAAAAACAGTGTGGTATATTTTCTGGAAAAAGAAAAAGTAAAATAAATAAAATTAATATAAAATAAAATAAAATAAAGTAAAGTAAAATAAAATAAAATAAAATAAAATAAAATAAGTCTGAATTTGATTGAAAGAAATGAGACCATGAACCTGAGACGTATATAAAAGTATAAGTGAAATCGTTGTCCGAATTTTTTGTATGTCAGAGATAAAATGAAAAGAAAAAGAAAGAAAGATGAAGAAAAAAGAAAAAAAAAAAAAAGAAAAGAAAAAAATTAAATAATCGAGACTACGTAAAACAAATCATATTTAAAATATTTTTTTCTCTATATTTAAAAATATTATCTTCGAATTTCAACAAAATTGAACGCGTAACTAATGTTCGCGTAACTAATGTTCGCGTAAAAATTATTTTCGAGAAAAGCATAAAAAAATATTTTTCTTAGTCCCTCTCTCTCTCTCTCTCTCTCTCTCTCTCTCTCTCTCTTTACATCGATCTATAATTTTGTTAAATATTAAAATCTTGAAAAAATCGTTTTGATACAATGTTACATATATATTAAAAAATTGGAGAAAATTAAGCAACAACAAGAACAACAACATCAGCAACAACAATAATAAATAAATAAATAAATAAATAAATAAATACATAAATAAATAAATAATAATAAAAATTGGAATTTTCTTTTTTTTTTCGCGTAACATCGTAGTTTCTTTAATTAAAAGAGACGCTTATTCGTTAAAGATCTGACGATGTTATTACGATGCATTAGAACGGTGGTCCTTTAGAAATATAAATGCGGCCCTGAATGCACGCGAGATCGATCTTCCGCTCTCCTTCGGATAACTTGTCCGGCGATCCGCGACGATTGCGCAAAATACTTTCGTGAAATCGATTAACCCACATCATTCCGATCGATTCGACATATATGTATTATAATCAATGCTCGCGTGTTTCTACGTACATTGTATATACATACTTATGTATAACGTATCCATGTATGTACACGTACATACATATGTATTATGCGCATAGATAAGTTAGTAAGATTAAATGTGACAGAAGTGTCGAAGCATCTTCGTGATAGGGAATTAACGAGCCAAGGAAATTGATCTATCGATCGATTTTCTAGCTAAAAAAAAAAAAAAAAAAAAAAAAAAAAAAAAGGATTAAACCATACCATATCCTGATTTCATTTGTAATAATAACTTAGTCATTTGTTCAGTACCACGAATAAGAAATATTTCACAATGAATCACAACGAGGATTTATGACCAATGAAAAATCGAGATTTCTTGGAAAATTTTTTAATGGAAGATAAAGGAGGCCGAGGGGAGGAGGGGGATGGGGTTGGAGGGAGGGAGGGAGGGAGCGACGAAGGAGATCGATTGGACGATTAAGTCAATTATCCTTTCGATCTATGAAGAATTACGTTTCGTAGAATTGATAGATCGATAAGAGCGATGGAATTTTCATTGATAGCGAATTGTAATATAATTATCCTCTTGGATCGACGTTTGATCCAGGAAAAAGAAAAAAAAAAAAAAAAAAAAAAAAAAAAAAAAAAAAAAAGAAAAATAGAAAACAAAAGAAATCAATTTCATTCAAATGGAATTTGTTTTTAATGGCGATTGAAATGGATAATGGTTAAACCATTTTATCGTATTAATCTATGAAAAATAATTATTTCAAAGTGAATCAAGATTGAATCATTGTCGATGATGAGACGATATACCGGGGGAAAGGGCGGAGGGGCGAGCGGAGGAGGAGGGTGGGAGGGGAAGGGTAAAATAATTTGCCTCTCGATCGTAGATTCACGGAAATAATTGTTCTCATAGATCGGATAAACGTTGAAGAATTTGTTCGTTGTTATTGGATGACGAAATAAAATTCTTTCTCATTAATCGTTCAATATGATCGAAGAAAAATAATTGCAATTAAATTCGTACGATGGAATTTGTTATTGACGGTATATATAGATTAGGGGAAGGAGGAGGGGTAATTAGAGGAATAATATTAATATTTCATCTGTGAAAGATATATTTCAAATCGAACGATAGATCGCGACGATGGTAGAAAGTTTTTTTTTTCTTTTCTTTTTTTTTCTTTCTTTTTCTTTTTTTTTTTTATGTTTTCGACGATCGCAAGAGGTAAAATAATTTTTTTTGCTCTCGATCGATGGATCGATCGATCGATCGTTCCGTAAAATAAGAAAAAAGAAACATTAATCTGCATAAAACATCAGACAAAACATTTAAGTAAATCTGATTAGATAAAATAATTATATACTAATTATCAATTAATCGAATAAAAATAAATTTCATTTATTTACGATACATAAGCGGAGATTAATTTTTTAAGTATAGAATCATGGATCATTCGTTTTCATTAATATTCTTTAATTCGCTGTTTAATCGACTTTACGATCACTTTTTTATTATTTTTCTTTTTTTTTTATGTTTATTTTTTAATGCAATCGTTTAATAATCATGGATCATAAAACCATTCGATTCATTAAAATTAATAAATTTCATTTAATCCGTTGATCTAATTTAACGTTAAAATCACTTTTTTCCTTAAACTTGTGTTTTTTTTTTCTTTTCTTTAAATATAGCAACTTAATAATCATGGATCACGATCCATGAAAATTCAACTTCCGTTATCTAATTATTTTTTACGATCATATGTTTTTCATCCTCATCTTATTTTTAACATAGTTGCTCATATAAAAGTAATACATACATATAATTCTCTAATATAAGTAGTTATCCTTGTAGCGGAAAGGACTTTGACGTAAATCTCTTTTCTTTTTTCCTTTTCCCTTTTTTTTTCCTTTTTTTTTTTTTTTTTTTTTTTTATTGCAAATCCAACGTCAAGATCATATTCTCACCACGTTTTCCTTCAATGTCTCTTGCAAACTTTCCAACTTAACTTGAAACACAAGGACCGTGGTGGCATCCAGACTTTTGTCTAAACGTTTCGCCTTTCTCCTACCAATCATGACATTATTCACACGTTACAGCCATTATATATCTCTCTTATATGCATGCATATGCAGATATATTTATATATATATATATATATATATATAATACGTACATTGGTGTATATTGTATATATAATATATATATATACGACCATTGATAGGAGACAGTAACCACTTCGTTGAAGAACGTGGAGATAATAAATGATGCTTTTAACGTATGCATATATATATATATATGTGTATGTTGTGTGTGTGTGTGTGTGTGTACATTGTCTTAGAATATTTTTTCTTCTTTTTTTTTCTGACAAATTCACAGAGATTCTCACTCTTTCTCTCTTTCTATCTTTTTCTATCTTTCTACCTTCTCTCTCTCTCTCTCTCTCTCTCTCTCTCTCTACTTCTTTTATTGGTATATACGTATGTACGTGAGAAATTAAAAAAATTTATACCGTCCTCGAAGAATTCTTCTACTTGTTATTATTTTTTCTTTATTGTATGTATAAAGAAAAAGAAAAAAAAAAGAAAAAAAGAAAAGGAAAAATTAAAAAAGAAAATTTTTTTATCTTCTTCAAAACATTCTCATGCGTAAATGTATGTATGTATGTATGTATGTATGTATGTATGTATGTATGTATGTAAAATTTGTTTTAAATCGAAAATATGCAAGTCATTGTGCATTAAATGAAAAAAACTTTTGCTTATTTATTTTTTTTTTTTTTTTTTTTTTTTTTTTTTTTTAAAGATTTCTCGGATATATACACACATATATATATATATATATTTAAAACAAAATGTGCAGATCGAGTACATGTATGCATAAGAAAGAAAAGAAAGGAAAGAAAGAAAAAAAACAAAAAAAAAAACAAAAAAAAAGAAAAAAAAACAAAAAAAAAAAAAAGAGAGATATCTGTTTCAAAGAATTCTCAGATATTCCCTTTTTTATTCCTTTCCATTTTCTTTCCTCTCTTTTATCTTCTTTATTCATTTCTTTTTCTTTTTCTTTTCTTTTTTAAATCAAAAAAAATCCCTCGGGATTTACCTGTACGCGCGTGATAAAATCGATAAATTTAAATATACCCCATATGACGGATGCTTAAACTTTTCGAAATATAAATAAGTCAATAAATACGTTCGGGATTTAATGAAATAAATCTTACGGGGGGATAGGGGGGAGTAGGGGGATAGGGAGGGGGGTGACACGAAATGATTTCCTTTTATTATCCTTTCTATCGTGCTTTATGGATCTCTTCTATCCGGTAATATTCGGGATATTAGTCACACATAAAAAAAAAAGAAAAAAAAAAAAAGGAGACAGAACGAGAGAGAGTGAAATAGAAAGAAAGAGAGTGAGATAAAGAGAGAGAGAGAGAAAGAGAGAGAGAGAGAGAGAGATCACTATTGATGGTGTTCATGGAAACAAGAGAATAAATCGTAATGCTTAACTACTATAATAATAAAAAAAAAGATCTCTCTCCCCCTCTCCCTCACTCTCTCACTCCCTTTCTCTCTCTCTCTCTCTCTCTCTCTCTCTCTCTCTCTCTCTCTCTCTCTCTCTCTCTCTCTCTCTTTCTGTCTGTGTACCAAGAATCGTTGGGACTGAAGTTTAATTGATACGTAAAAGAGAGAGAGAGAGAGAGAGAGAGAGATAAAAAGAGATAGAGAGAGAGAGAAAGAGAGAGAAAGAGAGAGAGAGAATAAGACGGAATGAGAGAAAAAGACGTGCTCGTAAATCTTACGAGTTTACAAGAAAAACGGCGTTTTATGAATTATGGTTGGCCACGTTATGGAACGTAATTGGCCTTGACAGAAGTAAAAGAGTTTTTCGCAAGTCAGTTTAAACTGACTTCAACATGGCGTCGGACGTATGTTTACAACGAAGATCGTGAATTAAGATGGTTTATTTAATTCGACAGGAATGGACCCGAAAATTTCTGATGGGATGTTTCTTTTCTTTTTCTTTTTTTTCTTTTTGTTCTTCTTTCTTCTTCTTCTTCTTCTTTTCTTCTTAAATCAATTGATCCCATTCATTTTAGATCCATTCGAAGTCTGCAAATTGGCCATCGCCAAGTTTTTACAAGCAAGATTTGTTTTATTATTTTATTATTCGTAAAAAAAAGAAAAAAAAAAGAAAAAAAAAGAAAAGAGAAAATATATATATATATATTTTTTTTTTTTTTTTTTTTTAGTCCAAAAGAAGGTCTCGAATTAGAGTAACTGATTTTTCGCGACATTCGTAAAAAGGAATTTTTTGATTCACTTAAAAAGATCCTTTTTTTGGTCCACCCTGTATCTCTCTCTCTCTCTCTCTCGTTCTTCTTCTATTGTAGTCAAATTTTTTTTATTAACGAATCATGCAACATTCATAAATTACAAAGTGTGTCAAATAGTTGAAAAAGTGAATTTAAAAATTAATTATTTCTTGATTGAGACTCATTAAAAAGCCGTGTATTTGGGCCAAGTAATTTTACAAGGAAGGTTTTATAAGATTTTATTGTCCGTAATAAAGAAGAAGAAAATTTATTATATCCCTTAAGATCTTGGAAAGAATGATAATAGATTTTTAACATTCGCTTAAGAATTTTTGATCAACCTAACAGAGAGAGAATTTTGGCCCACCCTATATTTTTCTCCCTTTCCCATCCTCCCTCTCTCTCTCTCTCTCTTTCTCTCTTTTTCTATTGGAGAGTCTGATTTTTATTAATGGACCATGAAAAAAGCCATCGTAGATTTTATCGGCCGATAGAAATCTTTGATCCTGTCGAGAAGAGACGAATCCTTTCGTCATTTAATGGCACGTCATTTATTCTCCATATCGCTGACACATGCTATCTCTCTCTCTCTCTCTTTCTCTCACACACACACACACACATTCTTTCTGTCAGTCTCATTCTTTCCTTCTTCTTCTTTTTTTTTTTTTTCTTTTACTTTTTTTTCATCTGAACAATTTTAGTCGTCGACTACCTGTTAGTAGCCAAGTTACAGGTGTGCCTTTTAACTTTTCGCGATGATAAAAGAAGAATAAATCATCCTTTAGGCCTTCTCTTCTATTCTCTCTTTTCTTAAGAGGGATCAAAACAAAAAAAAAAAAATATATATATATATATATACATTGTGCATATAATATATA
>NC_062189.1:1885909-1895909 GCF_912470025.1 Vespa velutina | reverse complement strand
CTCATTCGGGGCGCCGTGCGGTCTGCTGACTCCAATAGATCGATTGATATCAAATCGATGGATCGATGGAACGATGGCACGATGGATCTCGATTGATATAGATCAGTTCTATACTTTGATATATGTATGTATTGTATTATTTATCTAGAGCGTGCTCTCTTCCATTGAATATTATCCATATATTTTCTTTCTCCTTTATATATATATATTTAGTTAAATATTTAGTTAAATATTCGCGACAAATCTTATTTCATACTTTCACTAGAAAAGTTAATCCTTTTTTTTTTTATTTTTATCTTCTTTTTTGTTTGTTTTCTTTTTCACAATATAAAATATTCATTTTTAATTATATAATTTATAATATAATTAATAATATAAATTATAAT
This sequence comes from Vespa velutina, assembly GCF_912470025.1. Classification (NCBI taxonomy): domain Eukaryota; kingdom Metazoa; phylum Arthropoda; class Insecta; order Hymenoptera; family Vespidae; genus Vespa; species Vespa velutina. The sequence continues at coordinate 1,895,523 of NC_062189.1, read as the reverse complement.
ATAATAAAAATGTATATACTTTTTTTTTATACGAATTATTCTATACTTATAAATGGTATTAATATATAATTATTATATATATATATATAAAATATTAATTCCATATATAATATAGAGTAAGTATTATAAAATAATCTATGTAATATAATATAATAAGTAATTATGGTTAATGATATACTTTAGTTAGTAAGTATAGGTTTACATGAAGAGGATCGATCGATCAATCGATCACCTCTGCCACTACCTCCTCTTCTCCCACCCTCCTTCTTTCCTCTCCCACCTCTTTGATATATTTATCTGTATTATATTATTCCATCGAATAATACACAAGTTACTTTTGTTACATATATACATAAACACATAAATACATACATATGTACATATATATATATATATATATATATAAAAACTAGGTTGTTTAATTTATTAAAGAAAAATCAAAATAACTATACGTTAAGCATTTTAAGAAAAATAACAAAAGGGTAGAATCGAAAAGAATTTGTTGGATAAAAGAGAAAGAAGGGCGCGGCAAGAGGGAGTACATCGTTCATCGAGGGTGGGCCCTTAAAGAAGGTAATTCACCTTTTCTTCTTTCTATCGTCGTTCACTTTCTTACCTTCTTACCTTCTTCTCTTTTACTACCAACATCAACCACCATCACCATTTTCATCTCCACCTTCGCCTCTATGTACGTTCCATGTTCGCGATCACGTAGTCCGATACATCGGGGAGGTTAATAATGATTGAAATTTGAACGAGTAAAGAAAGAACCCAGAGCCGAAGGCTGTGTAATTACATTCTTGTAATCGGTCGTGTTCTCCATTAGCTTTATATTCTCCTTCGTTCTTTATATACATATATATATATATATATATATATATATATATATATATATATATATATATATATGTACGTACGTACACTGCACGTGTATACATATATATATATATATAAGTGGATAGTATACACGTGCATATTATAAGTACAATATGGTAACACGTATGTACGTACATAATGATAGATATATCTCATCATCTATTTATTTACAATGTTCCGTAACTTTATACATTATGATATAAATATTTTCTTGAAAGTCTATCGCAATATTAAATGAAAATTTAGATCGGTGACCGGTTTCAAAATTAGCGGAGAAATTCGTATCGATGATGTCAGTCGAAATTTTACTTAAAAGGGGAAAGAGAGAGAGAAAGAGAGAGAGAGAGAGAGAGAGAGAGAGAGAGAGAGAGACTTCATTACACAATGTAAATCGTTAAAACGAAAGAACCATAGACATTAGTTTCTTAACTTTATATACGTATGAATGAATATTTTGTATAATTTTATTACCATAATTTTATAAGAAAAAAATTTTATCAGGCTAAAAGAGAGAGATTTAATTATAACGTAAATCGAGTTATAAACGAAAGGATCACAGACGTCACTTTCTCAATTTTATACGCATATGAATAAAATATTTTACAAAATTTTATTATTATAAATTTACATTGAAATTTGATCAAAGAGAGAAAAAGAAAATATGAGATAGATAGATAGAGAGATAGAGAGAGAGAGAGAGAGAGAGAGAAAGGGAGAGAGAGATAATATTAAACTAAATCAATATTAATCTTATAATTATAGAATTTTATTTATTTATAATTAAAACTTTTGTCGCAAATAAAAATAATTTCTTATTACAATTAAAATTAATAATATCAGTTACAACAACAAAAAAAAAAAAAAAAAAAAAAAAAGAAAAAAAAAGGAAAACAGAAAAAGAAAAATACATTTTAATTATAATAGAAATTAATCTTTTATTTTAATATAACGATAATCTTATTTGTTTGAATTTGAATTTTAAATATTAATTTTACAATGTCAAATGACAATGTTTATTAATTTTCGTTAAGTGATGATAAAGAGAAAATGAAAATGAACAAAAGAGAGAGAGAAAAGAACAAAGTCAAAAAAAAAAAAAAAAAAAAAAAAAAAAAAAAAAAAAAAAAAAAAAAACAAAAAAAAAAAAAAAAAAAAAAACACGTGATAAATCAAAATGATGTTATAATAAATACTTTTCTAACTTTACTTTCCTAGTTCGCCATTAAGATTTTTCCTATCTCATTAGATAGAAAGTGAATGTGTAAGTCAGATAAAGAGAAAGAGAGGAAAGGAGAAAGAGAGAGAGAGAGAGAGAGAGAGAGAGAGAAAGAGAGAAAAAGAGAGAGAGAGAGAGAGAGAGAGAGGAAAAGAGAGAGAGAGAGAGAGAGACTTAATTACGACGTAATCATCGAAACGAAACGAATTAGGAATTCCATGATCCTTTTTCTCTGGTCCTCCAGGTAGAATTCCAATGGCATGAGAGTGTTACGAACGGACACGGTAGTTTTCTCTTCGCGGGATGATATACACAATGAGTGAGTGAGTGAGTGAGTGAGTAAGTGAGTGAGTGAGAGAGAGAGAGAGACAGAAAGAGAGAGAGAGAGAGAGAGAGAGAAGGTTCCTCGTTCCTTCGAAATTCGTGCCTGATTGCGGGCTCATCTGAAGCTTAACAGGTTTACCATGCCGGAGGGCTGATTCCTCGAAGAAAGGTGGAAGAAGTAGGAGGAGGAGGAGGAGGAGGAGGAGGAGCAGGAGGATGAGGAGAAGGAAGAGGAGGAGGAAGAGGGACGAAACGAGCATGGTTCGTCGATCTCCAAAGCTGCGATTTTCCGGCCTTATGCGTCCCTTCTTTTGCATCCTTATGATTCCTTCAGGATCATCAAAACGATCATCTTCTCTCATTTATTTATATCTTCCTTTCTCTTTCTCTCTCTCTCTCTCTCTCTTTTCTCTTCTCTTCTCCTCACTTCGAAGTAGATGCTGTGTGTATGTATATATATATATATATATATATATATTCATATTTATATGATCATATACATATATAATATATATATATATATATATTGAGATAATTTCTCCCGTTGAACATGGTTCGATCTAATAGCCATGATAATATCGAAGATCGGTACATCGCTCTTATTCGTATATACGCAAGCATCTTTTTCCTGCTACTCCTGCCCATGCTCATGCTCATGCCCATGCTCATGCTCACGCTCATGCTCATGCTCGTGCTCGTGCTTATGCTTGTGCTCACGCTCCTGGGTGCTGATGTTGTGATGCTGTGATGTTGTTGAAGCCGGTTATAAATGAATGAAATCATGCTTATACTCGTACAAGAGAGAGAGAGAGAGAGAGAGAGAGAGAGAGAGAGAGAGAAAGAAAGAGGAAGAAAAAAAAAGGAAAAAAAAAGAAAGAGAAAGGATATGTGTTTGTGTGTGTAAGAAAGAGAGAGACGGAAAGAGAGAGAGAGAGAGAGAGAGAGAGAGAAAGAGAAAGACTATAAGTGTCGTAGGATACGTTTACTTCGGTGTAGATCGTGTTTCGATATCATTCTCGACATGCTTAGATTACGATTATCGTATCGATTCTTATCATATCATCTCTTTTCTATTGTTATATCTCTCTCTTGTTCTTGTTCTCTCTCTCTCTCTCTCTCTCTCTCTCTCTTTCTTTCTTTTCTTTGTAAGTCAAATTTATTTTCTTTTTCTCTCCTTTTTTTTCACTCTTCAGTCACTTCGCTGTTATTTCTATCTCTATTTCTATCTATATTTCTCCTCCCCCTCCCTTCTCTCTCTCTCTCTCTCTCTCTCTCTCTCTTTCTCTGTCTATCTGTCTCTTTACTTTGTAAGTTTAATTTATTTTCTTTCTCTATTTGTTTACTTTATTTCTCTCTCACTCTCTGCAATTACTTTGCTATATTTTCTTTCTCTAATTTTTTCTCTCTCTCTCTCTCTCTCTCTCTCTCTCTCTCTCTCTCTCTTCCTCTCTCTCTATTCATCTATCTTTAACTCATCGTACATAAAAATTCATTTTTCCCCCTTCATTTTCTATTCATCTCTTTTTTTTTTCTCTTCAATCACTCAGTTATTATATTTTCTTCTATTTTCTCAATCTCTCTCTCTCTATATATATATATCTATCTATCTATCTATCTATCTATCTATCTATTTATCTTTTCAATCACCTCGTTATTATTCCTATCTCTCTATTTTTTTTTATTCTTCTTCGTACGTCTAATTCATTTAAAATCTCTCACTTTTTTTTCATTCCTCTTTCTTCCTCCCCCCCCCCCCCCTATCATTCTCTCTCTCTCTCTCTCTCTCTCTCTCTCTCTCTCTCTCTCTCTGTCTCTCTGTTTCTTTATATCTTTCTTTTTTTCTTTTTGGAACAAATAATCCCACTCTTTCCACCCCCACCATAACCCACCCCTTCCTTCGATTATATGTATATCGCATGAGCGCACGTACGGTATATCTGACAATGAAAAAAAGTTGATCGGTTTAACAAAGACGGAACAAATCGAAATGAGACGGTGCGTCCCGTCGGTGTAACGTCGGTGTAACGTCGGTGTAACGTCGGTGTAACGTCGGTGTAACGTCGGTGTAACGTCGGTGTAACGTCGTCTCACGTCGGTCTCATAAAGGAGAGAACGTTTTTTTAAGAACCTTCACGAATTTAGATAGCTCGGTGACAGGCCTACCAAGAGAAGAAACTCGAAAGTCGAAAACGTCGCCAAGCTGTCTCCGATCAGACGTCAGAATTCAACACCGGAGATGGCCGGTTAATCTTCTTAGTAAAAACAACCGCGTGATTGGTTGCTTACAAGGTGGTCCCAGACATCCTCTTTCATCGGTTATAAAGTGAAAGAAGGAAAAAAGACAAAAAGAAATGAAGAAAGAAGAAAAGAAATTTTATTCCAGCCCAATTCTCTTTTTCCCTTTCTTTCCTTTCTTCTTTCTTCTTTCTTCTTCTTCTTCTTCTTCTTCTTATTTCTTTTTTTTCTTTTTTCATTTCTTCATTTTTTCATTTTTTCATTTTTTTTCCTTTGTCACGCAAACCCTACCCTCCCCTCCCTCCCCCCTTACCCATTTCCATAGACTTCATCGTTCTTTCGTAAATGAGAGAGAGAGAGAGAGAGAGAGAGAGAGAGAGAGAGAGATATAAATAAAAAGATAAACAATTTAATTATTACCATATAGAAAAGAGAAAGGGAGATTAGTTACTCGCAGATAACTATACAGTATGGTTCTCTTCCACTATTGAAGAAAAAAAAAAAAAAAAAACACGAAGAAAAAAATAACAAAAGAGAAAAGCAAGAGAAAAAAAAAAAAGAAAAAATCATTTCTCCAAACTTATCATGAAACATCTACGTCGCGAATAAATTTACCACCCTCGTAATCATTTCAATCAAGAGAAAAAGAGAATGTAATTAATACGTACACATGTTTAACAAAAAAAAAAAAAAAAAAAAACAAAAAAAAAACAAAAAAACAGCAAACAAAGTAAAAGAGAAAAAAAGAAAAATCACAAACGAACGTATGAAATTCAAACTTAATTAACGTTTAAATGAACTACTTCCCGTTTTCGAGAAGTATTACACCCAACAACAATATATACTTATTTAAGTATATATATATATATATATATATACATACACATATGCTATGTTACATTCTGCATGATCGTTTGAACAATGTAAATGCTTTAATAACGGAACGTTTAATCGAGTTGGGTTCGCATAAGCTTAACCATAAGCTTCGCACGCTCGCACCGGTTTCGAACCGGTCGGTTCTCTCCCTCCCCTTTTTATCCCTCCCACCCATCATCATTCCTCCCACCCTCTCTCCATCTCTCACTCTACCTTCCTCCCACCCTCCGAGAGTCCGTCTTCCCCCGTCAATTTATTATTCACGAATGTTATATTATACGTCGCCGAGAGACGAATATTTTCCCTCGGTTTTGTTGTATGTATGTACAACACAGTGGCTGTTTTTAAAGGAACAGTGTGCACTTGGGTCATGAATAAAACCATTTCGAAGAGAAGGATTTGTAATACATACATACATACATACATACATATATACATATATACATACATACGTAAATATATAATATATGATATACGTACGTACATAAGTGCATACATACGTGGTATATACATAAGTGTATTTATATACATACATGTGTGTGTATATACCTTTATGTATATACCTGTTTACATACGTGTATGTATATATATATATACTTGCATACATATATACATGCATATGTTTAACTATATGTATATATACATATATAATGTATATATGTGTTTGAATCTCTTTGTGTGTGTTGGTGTTAGTACTATAAGATTGGGTGCATGCATTATTAATTTTTTTTTCGGCGGTGAATGCATCAACCCTTCGATTTCTTTTTTTATTTACATTGTCTTTCTTTCTCTCTGTTAACTCTCTCCTCCTCTCTCTCTCTTTCTCTCTTTCTCTGTCTATCTGTTGTATTCCCGTTTTCTTGTAGCTGTCATACATGTGTGTGTCTGTGTATATATGTGTGTGTGTGTGTGTGTGTGTGTGAGTAACATCCTACGCCCATATAAATTCGTTAATCTTATATGATATTTCAGAACGCGTATTTCAAACGAACATACGACAGGTGCGGACGTCTTCTCTGTTTCATGCTAACTTGATTCATAATATCAAAATAATTTCAATGTTGAATATCAATCGACCCTGCAATATTTTATTAGATATTTGTGTGTGTGTCTGTGTGTTTTGATATATATATATATATATATATATATATAATGGAGAATAGAATGTTGGTCGCTCGAATAATTTAATCTTGGAATTTTGTAGTATTTTATATTTTAAATGAAATATAGCGAGTTACTTTCTTTCTTTCTTTTTTCTTGTTTCTTTTTCTTTTTTTTCTTTTTTCTTTTACGATAACCGAATGTGATGATATATTGTTATATATAAAAAAAAAAAAAAAAAAAAAAAAAAAAAAAAAAAAAAAAAAACAAACCAATGCACACAATTTTACGAAAAATTTTACGAACTCTACCTCCAAGAGAGAAAGAAAAAAGAAGGAAAAAAAAATCAACGTACACACACACACACACACACGCGCACGCATATATATATATATATCACTTAACGAAAATGTACTAACCATCTTTCTTTCTTTTTTTTTTTTTTTTTGCGAAGATAGGAGGATCATCGACAACAAAATACAGAGAGATACACTTTTATTTTCTCTCAGGATAGTAGTAGTAAGAGGAGGAGGAGAGAAGGAGAAAGAATATCGAAGGACGAGAGATATTCTTTTAGCTTTAAAAAACGAAGAAGGAATAAATAAAAAAAAAGGGCTAAAAGAAATGAAAGAAGAGAGAGAGAGAGAGAGAGAGAGAGATGAAGAAAAAAAAAAAATTAGTCAAAAGGATCTTACCAATGACAGCACAGTTGCGAACACCGTCATAAATATCCTCGTCAATTTCGTTGGACGAATTTGATTCAGCGGGAGGACGGACCCGATAAATAGCATGCTGCAAAGAGGATACCATCATTGAGTCCTTCTCGTTCTCGCGCCAATGCTCGGCCGGTTTAATGAAGTAACTTCCGCTCGAAGTTCTCATATGGCCAGTCTGAAAGGGATAACAAAACGAATTTAATACGTTTTACACGTACGGGGGACCTCGCGTCTGTCTCTATCTCTATACCCTCTTTTCCTTCCATCTCCTCACCACCCAACCTATCAAACCCAAACCCTATCCCCACCTTACCCCACTCGACCCGCCGACGACGGGTGTTCCATTCAATTTCCTTCCGTTTTTTTTTTTTCTTTTTCACATCGAAGGAACGGAATTTCTAACATTTCGTATTCCATTCGCATTAATTTTTGCTATTTCCTTCTTTCAGATACGCAAATATTTATGAACCTCGTCATTTGTTATCATATATAGTAAATGTATTTTGAATAATATTGCTTAATATATATGAATATATGTTTGTTAATTTTTATTTCTATTGATTTTTTTCTTCCTCTTTCTCCTTTTTTTTTTCTCTTTTTTTTCTGTGTTTTTTTTTTTCCTTTTTTTTTTTTGTACGTATATACAAGCACAAGCTTGGAAACAAATATTTATTTATATTCCGATATGTATATACTATACTATATTATATGTATACAAATATATACCAACATATATTTATTTATTTATTTATTTATTTATTTATTTATTCAAGCTTAATTAATTTGAATCATGTCGATCAGTAATTGTACGTTTGGTATTTGAATATAAACAAATATTACCTTCTTATACAATTTAATGTACGTAATTTGTATACAACAAATAAATAAATAAATAAATAAATAAATAAACAAATAAATAAATAAATATATACATTCTAATAACTTCTTGTTAATCTCTATCTTTCTCTATTCCCTTACGTCGGAAAGCTTCGGAAGAGACAAACAGGTCAAAAAAAAAAAAAAAAAAAAAAAATGAAATTATTTATATAACTCATTTATGTAATACATATTATGTGATATAGATTGGCCAAAAGAAACAATATCCTAGATTTTCTTTTAACGTAACATGGGGACATACGCTCGCCTAAGCTAGACAAGGAGAGGACGCCCACGTTAAACCCACCTACGCTTGCATTCCGTACTTGCTAAGAATAAAAATAAAATAATGGAAGAAAGAGACATACATGCATGCATGTATACATACATACACACAAACAACGTACATACATACATACATACATACATACATACATACATACATACATACATACATACATACATACATCATACATAGATACATAGATACATAGATACATACATACATGTATATTCATATACAAATAACATAAATACGTGCATACTCATATACATATATACATATGTACATGCACATTGTATATGTATACGTGTCTATAGAGTAAAAGAGAATAGAAGGATCGTTCTCACGACATTTCTGAATCCACCTTTCGTCTCGTCTCGTTAGAGACGAGGAGAGAATGGCGATAATGAGATCGAGAATATCAAAAGAGTAAGAGAGAGAGAGAGAGAGGAGGGAGAGAGAGAGAGAGAGAGAGAGAGAGAGAGAGAGAGAGAGAGAGAGAGAGAGAGAGAGAGAGAGAGAGAGAGAGAGAGAGAGAGATGAAGAAGGAAGCATTAATGAACCACGATCGGAGCTATTAGTCTTCTCTGACTTAAACAAAATAAAAAAAAAGTAAAAAGAAAGAGATAGAGAGAGAGAGAGAGAAAAAGAAAGAGAGAATGATATGCAATTACAGTCAAGTCCAGTTACATGCATAGACGCATACATACACACGCACACACACAGAAAGAGAGAGAGAGAGAGAGAGAGAGAGAGAGAGAGAGAGAGAGAGAGAGAGATACACACCATACACACATCGACGTATTCTCAATCCTTTTAAGAAAATATTTAAATTCGGATTTATATGAAGCGAGCAAACGATGAAAAATGATAATATCGTTCGAACAATCAATATAATTGGACATCTATACAACGTCTAGAATTTATCTAATGACGACAAGGATGGAAAGAATGGTGGGAGGGGGGAGGGGGGGGGACGATGTGGCATGGGAGAGGCAAGGAAGGATTATAGAAAGAAAGATAAAGAAAATAGAAAGAAAATCGTTCTAATTAATTATTGCTCCTAATTATGGGAATCGCCGTCTCTTTCTTTCTTTCTTTCTTTCTTTCT
>NC_062189.1:1877571-1885409 GCF_912470025.1 Vespa velutina | reverse complement strand
ATGAAAGAAAAAAATTGAAAAAAAGAAAACGTAAAAAAAAAAAGGAAGAAAATAAGAGTGAAGAAAAAACGAAAAAAATAAAAAATATGGGGAGAAAAAGAGAGAGAAAAAAAAGAAAGAAAGGAAGAGAGAGAGAGAGAGAGAGAGAGAGAGAGAGAAAATAGGCATGACTAGAGTAATATAGATGTAAGTTAAAAAGAGATAGAGATAAACGTACAGATAAATAGATAAAGAGATAGAAAGAGACAACGTAAGAAAGTGAGGGAGAGAAAGAGAGAGAGAGAGAGAGAGAGAGAGAGAGAGAGAGAGAGAGAGAGAGAGAAAGAAAAAGGAAGAAAGAAAGAAAGAGAGAAAGAAAGAGAGAACTCTGATGTGTCTATTTAAACAGAGCAGTGATGTAATCGAGTATCTCTCGTTAAGTTAATGGTAACGAATCGAAATAACTTGACACGTAATCTCACGATTACTATTAATTTATCATCACGAACTATGCCTGCTATTGATCTATATGTATATTTACATTTTAAAACAACTCGAAATATCACACGAAGATACCAATTACTCTCTCCCTCCCTCTTCCACCTCCTCCTCCTCCTCCTCCTCCTCCTCCTCCTCTTCTTATTCTTCTTCTTCTTCTTCTTCTTCTTCTTCTTAAAATATCGCAGTACACTTGTTATTCGAATAACGATCGATAGATCGATCGATCGATCGATCGATGGATTGATCCAAGGAAAAACCTGTTCTTTCGGAGAATAACTTTTTTTTTAATCGAACGAGATAATATTCGTGTCGTCTCGAACTATTCGATATCTCGAATAAATGATTTCACGATCGATAAATTGCGAAATACTCTATGATCTATTGTTATCTTCGATTCGTTAAGTTATATACATTGAGATTATTTTCTCTTTTTTTTGTTCGTATATTTATTTATTTATTTATTTATTTATTTATTTTTTCTTTTTTTAATCCTCCTTTTTATTTCCATTCTGTCAATTTTAATAGTTATGTATATTGCATAAAGATCTTTCTGTCCTCTCTCACTATATATATATATTTTTTTTATATATGTATGTATATATGTATAAATCGATACTCATGTAATATATAAATATATATATGTGTGTGTGTGTGTGTGTGTGTATAAATAGAAGATATATGTTGGATGTAAAAATTGTCGTGTCAATTTTAATGGTACCATTTATATGGGCCACCATATGTATAATGATATATTTATGCGTATACGTGTATATGTCTATATGTGTATCTGTATTTGTATATATATATATATATATATATATATATATATATATATATATATATATATATATAAATGTATATGTAGATAGAAGATTTATATAGGATATAAAAATCATATATGGCTACTGCTAATGAATTAGAATTTAGTACTTTCTTCTCGATCGACGATTCTAAATTATTATTATTATTATTATTATTATTATTATTATTATTATTATTATTATTATTATTATTATTATTATTATTATGTATTATTATTAATATTATTATTATTATTATTACTTGGAATCATTGTAAAATACATAAAACATTACATAAATAATGGATTTATATTATTTGCAATTTTTTTAAAAATTAATTATGCGATAATATGTAAATCCAATGATAAAAACAGAAAGAAATAAAAAATAACAAATAAAAACAAACGAACTTTTTATTATTGAATATCTTTTTCTAATTGATTACTGAAAAAATAGAGAATTAAAAAAAAAAAAACGAAAATCTCTATGTATTAATAATATGATATATATATATATATATATATATATATATATATATATATATATCATATTATGTTAAATTAAGATTAATTGTTATCATTGTTTTTTTTTTTATTCTTTCTTCTTTTGTTCTTTTTTTCGTTTTGTTTTTTCAATTCTTCTTATTTTTATTCAAGACTCACTAAATCGGTTCCGTTCGGATGAATTTTCCATGTGACCATTTTTTTTCTTTTCTCTTTCTTTTTTTTTTTTTGTTTTTGTTTTATGTAATTTTTTAAAGAATCGAAATAGGAAAAATTGACGAGAATACAATTTCTCGCAAAGTATGTTTTAAAATCGAGATCGTCGGCCTATCGACCTCCTTCCAACGACGATCTTGTACATCTTTCTCTCTCTCTCTCTCTCTCTCTCCCTCTTTCTTTCTTCCTTCTTTTTCTTATTCTTATTCTTATTCCTCTTTCTTCGTACTTCGCAGTTATTATTTTGCCTCGTCAAATACGAATGTCACGTCATCTTCTTATAAACGACGACGATATTATCGTACGTAAAACGACACGCGATTTTATCAACACGCGCGTCTGAATTCATCCATAAACGTTAATTATACTGCATAACAAAGAGTTAAACGTCTTTTTTACGATAAGTAATACGAAAAAAAAAAAAAAAAAAAAAAAAAAAAAAAAAAAGAAAGAATTCAAATATCTTCCTAACAAATATATTTCGTTACGAATACCGAGAGAAAGAAAAATAATGAAAATAATGAATTTGTTATTAATTATAATTATCGAATGTCTGTTAAAACGTTTAACGTACAATTTTTATATAATTAATACAATTAATATTTAATTATATTCAATTGTTTTATTTAATTAATATAATTTAATATCATTAATATTTTTAATACGTTTACTATTAATATTTTTTGAAAGAACGCAAAGTTCAATGAAACATTCGTATGAATTATTTCCATACCTACTTGTATTCTATAACGTTCTTTCAGAAAAAAAAAAAAAAAAAAAAGGAAGTCAATTAATTTTTCCAAAATTACCTTTCATTACTTTTTCAAAACGACAACATTCCTTCATTGTACATTATTTTCATTACTCATTCATTTATTTTGTGTTCCCTTTTTTCTTTTCTTCTTCTTTTTTTAACATCAGAGTCGGCAGCATGAAAAAGAAAAAGAAAGAAGAAAAGAAAAGAAAAGAATGAATCAAAAAAGAAAGAAAAAAATCGTGAACGTTTTAAATACTCCTTCTTTCCCCCCCCCCCGCACCCCACCCCACTTCTCGCCGTTTTACCTACTTCTTAGCCAAAAAAAAGAAAGAAAGAAAAAAAAAAAAAAGAAATAAGAAGGAAAGAAAGAAAAAGAAAGTCAATTAATTTTTCCGAAAATGATCCCTTTCGTTACTTCATATATAAACAAGAAAATTACTCCTTCATTGTATTTTATGTCATTGTATTTCTTTTGTTTTTTTTTTTTTTTGTTTTTTTTTTTTTAATAACAAAGAGTCGGCGGCAGTAGGAGGGAAGAAAAAAGGGGAAAGAGAAGAAGAAAAAAAAAACAAAGAAAGAAGAAAAAAGAAAAAACGAAAAGAAAAGAGAAAAAAAAAATGCATGAAAGCATTTAGGAAAAAAGTAAGAAAGCAAGGGAAAAAAAAGAGACATATATATATATATATATATATATATATATATATATATATATATATATATATCGTGATCGTTTTAAATATTCTTTCCTCGTTGAACTCGTTCGAAGAGAGCACGACGACGGTTTCTACACGGTTGTACACGTTCCTCCTCGGTAATACGAAGAAATTACGGGGCACGAATTCCCCGTCGGGCAAAGAGCGTCAACGTACTACTCACGAGTTGCACGAGACAACGACGATGAGAGAATGCTACCGATCCAGACGCAGCTAACACGGTGGCCGCGATCAAGATCGTGACCTACAATACCAGAAACTCGAGGACGCTGGTAGAGAAAGGGGTGGAGGGAGGGGGAGGTGGTGTGGTAGGGTTGAGAGAAGAACGGTGGGGGTGCGTTGTTATATACGTAACGAGATAACTGACTATCGTAAAATGATCGATCGATTGATCATGAACATAAGAGATGATGATCGTCAATGAATATTTCAAAACAAAACGAATACAATCGAGATTTTTCAAATATTTCAAAATTATCATTGCAAATTTTTTCCTTTGTTATTGTTATTGTTATTGTTATTATTATTATTATTATTATTTATAATAGGAATTATTGATCGTGATTGATAAATTGTATTTCTTCGCGAAAGGAAAATAAAATTTTGCAACGATCCATTGATTTTCACTTTTTTTTTCTTCTTCTTTTCTGTTTTCTTTTCTTTTTTTTTGTTTTTTTTTTCTTTTTCTTTTTCTTTTTCTTTTTCCTTTTTTACACATCTCATTTTCAATTTCATATTGAGAGTGAATTTTTCGACAATCGAAATATTTTCAAACAAATGAAAACGAAACGAGAGAAACAATTTGGAATTTGTATTTCAAAATGCTTATAAAAATTTTTCATTTATCTATTATTATTATTATCATCATTATTATTATTATTATTATTATTATTATTATTATTTATAATAAGAATGTTGATTGAAGTGGTAATTATTCTTATTTACAAAAAAAGAATTTTCACGACTATTAACTTTCATTTTATTTTCATTCTTTTTCTTTTTATTATGCACACACACACACATACACACACACACACACACATATATATATATATATATATATAAATCTTTATTTATTTTTTATTTAATTTTTATCGTCCATTTTCATTCAATTTAATTCAATATAATTTTTATCGTGCTTATCGTTATACTTAAGTCGCATTTCATTTGAATTTTGTTCTAATGTTACGAACGATTGGTCGTTAGTGAAAAAGGAAAAAAAAAAAAAAAGAAAAAGGAAGAGAAAAAAGAAAGAAGAAAAAAAAAAAAAAGAAAAACAGAAAGAAGAAATAGAAGAAAGAAAGAAAGAAAGAGAGAAATTGTCTTCGCAAAATCCTAAGAAATTCGAGCTGATAAAAAATGTCAGAAAGAAAGAAAAAAAAAAAAAAGAGAAAAAAATGGGGAAAAAAAAAAAGAAAAAAGAAAATACATTGACCGTCTGCGGGCAAAAGTTTCATTTGACTATCAGATCACGTCGAGGACCGGTTTACCGATTTGAAGAATTTCTAAAGAATCATCTTTTGCCTTCGAGTATATCCTTTTTTTTTTCTTTTCTTTTTTTTTTTTTTTTTTTTTTTTCTTTCTTTTTTTTCCTTTCTTTTTTTCGTAGCCAGCCGAAAAGTTCGACACTTCGTGTCGAAATTCCAACCTGCACACACACAAGTACACACATACATACATACACACACACATACACACACACACACACACATATATACACACAAATTCAGTTTTCCTTATCTTTTTTATTTACACCGTTCGTACTAAAGGGACGTACATACGTGTATATGTATCTACTTGTAAAGAACATTTCATTCAGTATTTAATACTTCCATCTTAAAACTAACAAACGCTATAGCGTTTCTAATTCGAGTGTCTTCTAATCCAAGAAGTAGAAGAAAGAAAAAAAGAAAGAAAAAAAAAAGAAAAAGAAAAAAGAAAAAAGAGTATAGAAAAAAATATTGAGATCTCACATTAAAAAAGAAAAAAGAGAGAAAAAAGGAAGAAAAAGAAAAGAGAGAGAGAGAGAGAGAGAGAGAGAGAGAGAGAGAAAAGAGAAAAAGAAATTAATAAGATTGTTCTTAAATCCTGTATCAATTTCGAAGAAAAAAGATGATATTACCAACGTCAATCTTAAAAATTACATCCTTCCTAATTCGAGTCATCCTGATTTATATAAGAAAAAAAAAAAAAAAACAAAAAACAAAAGAAAAAAGAAAAATGAAAAAAAAATGGAACAAATAAAAAAGAAATAAAAGAGGAAAAAAAATGTTCATTAACGAACGAGATATCCGGATAATATTAAAACACATCGGAAACACGTTCATAATATCACACAACACACACACACGTAGAGAAAAAGATTTTATTAATAACTTCTAGATAAAAGTGACTAGTTAAAAGCATGTTATATATATATATATATATATATATATATATATATATACGCACACATACACACAAACACATAGACATACAATTCATGCGAGAGAATCATTGATGATGCACGTGGCTATGTGTAGATCAAAGACCCAGGGACCTTAACCCCTGCATCTCTTTTCCTTCCTAGTCTAGTCAATCCCTCTTGTGATTAGACAACACTCGTTCTCTCTCTCTCTCTCTCTCTCTCTCTCTCTCTCTCTCTCTCTCTCTCTTAATTACCTTGACTATCTTTCTCTCTCTCTCTCTCTCTCTCTATACATCCATCCGTCTATCTCTTTCGGAGGCCAAGATTCTCTCTCTATTATCTCTCTCACTCTCTCTCTCTTTCTCTCTCTCACTCTCTCTCTCTCTCTCTCTCTCTCTCTCCATTACGTTCTGTTATTTTTGGAGCGCTTAGAAAATTTATTAACACGAATTTCTCGATTATCCTCATGGATAATCTAATGATAAATTCGAAAATAAGAAGTAAATCGTTTCGATTTATCGACTTAAAGAAAGATTGAAGGATTGAAAGGGTGGGTGGGTGGTTTGAGAGGGATGAGAGGGGAAAAAAGTAAATAGAATAGAAATCACATAATAAAATCGTGTGGAATAATTATATCGTATGGATTTTTTTGTCTTTTTTCTTTTTTTTTCTTTTTTTTCTTTTTTTTTTCGTTCTTTCTTCAACCCCCTTAGAATTAAAATTCTTATGAAAGAATTCACGTAAATTTCATTCCGAAAAAGATTATTATTGTTACATCCTACGATAGTTCTTAAAGAAAATTTTTCATCCATATATCTAACTACTTAACTATTCTCTTCTTATCTTTCCTTTTTATCTTTCTTTCTTTTTTTCTTTCTTTCTTTCTCAATTTTCAAGATGTCGGCCGAGATCTTTGAATCGACGAATGCCACGTGTGGGAAAAAAAGTTGGAACATACTAATCCCGCAAGTAGTGATTCTCAACCTTTCATACTTGGCATATTATATTTACCAACTCTACTTATCTTCTAACCCCACCCTTAATCTATCCGTCTTTCTCTCTCCCCCTCTCTCTCTCTCTCTCTCTCTCACTCTCTCTCTAACCACCACTCCTCGACGCAGCAGCATTCGTTTCGATGAAAATGTTTAAGCATAACCAACGTACTCCGACAGTATAAATATAGATCGTAGTATAGTTCTGTTTATAACAAGTGGAAATAAAATAAAATAAAATAAAATAAAATAAAATAAAATAAAATAAAATAAAATAAAATAAAATAAAATAAAATAAAATAAAATAAAATGAAATAAAATGAAATAAAATAAAATGAAAAGAAAATGTTATAAAGTATAATGAAATAAAATATAATTAAACGCTCAGATTTATATATTAATATGATTTATATATTAATTATATATTTAATATACGTATCAGTCTCACGGGAGATGTTCGAAGGTACAATCTTACAATAAGTTGAGAATCTCTACTTTAACGAATTTTACAAACGGTGAAAATAAAGTAAGAAAAAATAAAAAAAAGAAAAAGAAAGAAAGAAAGAAAAAAAGAAAAAAAAAAAAGAAGAAAAGGAAGAGAAAGAAAAAGATAAAGAGATAAAGAGATAAAGAGATAAAGAGAGAGAGAGAGAGAGAGAGAGAGAGAGAGAGAGAGAGAGAGAGAGATAGAAAGAAAAGGATTGGTTGGACACATCTGCACATCGTTTTCAGCACTGTAGCTGCTTTCACGTTAGATAGATGTAAGCAAAACTCAGCAGGGAGTCGGAAGCTTAGAAGAACGAAAAGGAAGAGGAGAAGGAGGAGGGAGAAGGTAGGAGGAAGGAGGTAAGAGGTGGATAGAACGAGACCCTCCGAGGTGACTCGTCTACTTTACTTTACTCTCTTCCCTTCTCCTCTCCTCTCCTCTTCTTACCAATCTTCTATTCTCCTCTCCTATCGTATACTCGCC
>NC_062189.1:1860071-1867571 GCF_912470025.1 Vespa velutina | reverse complement strand
AAAAAAAAAAAAAAAAAAAAAAAAATGATCATAACGTTTCCTCGCCAAATTTATTTTATATTTATCTACTCTGTGGGATGATCTAATCGAAAAAAAAAATTCATTTAGTTGTTTCGCGATGATTGAAAAAAAAAAAAAAATTCCAAATGAAAAAGAGCAAAAAAGAAAAGGAAGAAAAAAAATATCGTACTAAGGAATAACGTTGGTCAAACGTAATTTCACTAACGTAGATATTAAACTTATTCGTTAGTATTTTTTATAAGATTTATTTATTTACAAAATCATTTGGTTGAATATATTAAGTTTACTATATGTTCTAACATAAATCATTTTAAATGCAAACTTGTTGCTTATATTTTTGTTAAATTATTTCTCGATGATAGTGAAATATGAATGCAATTAAAACTTAAACGATACTACTATTGTAGTGATTTAAAAAAGATTTCTTTATGCGATGATAGAACATCTTTGATCGTTCTATATTAATTATTATTATCTATTAATATTATTATTATTACTACTATTATTATTATTATTATTATTATTATTATTATTATTATTATTATTATTATTATTATTAATATAATCAAACTTACCATTCCATGACAGAGATTAACAGCGACTATTGAATATGGATCACCTTCGATGTATCCACTGTAGAAACAATCCAACTGATGACCAGGATGCACTTTTCTACTTGTGTTTGCACTTATATGTGTTACCTGCATAAACAAATTATATATATATATATAAACATTTATGAATGTGTGTGTATATATATATATATATATATATTATAATTTTTTATTATAATTGTATTATATATTATATAAATTTTTTTTTAATAATAAAAAATAATTCAAAAATAATTAATAATTAATAATTAAAAAATAATTATATGTATAACAGAATTTTTATTATGATTTATTATTATTGTATATGTATATATAATAAATTTTTATTATAATAAAAATAATTAAATGTATAAATAAATATATAAATGAATATATATATATATATGTGTGTGTGTGTGTGTATGCGTGTATAAACGTTTTAAATATAAAAGGAAAGAAATGATATGATTTAATCGATTGATACGCTCTACATACCTTCATATCCGGTGATATAAAGCTCGTGTCGTGAGATAACCTCAAACGAAAGAACTTTCCGAAAGCTGTGAATTCGTATTGTGGATGTGGATCCCATACTTTTGCTGTTGCATGTCGAAAATGTCCACTGTGATGTCTCTTTGCCGTTGTAAAAGGATCGGCTGTAAAATTTTACAACAACGTTCATTTTCGTATTCAAAATAATTATAATAATAATTCATAAGAATATTTATCACGATATTGGGATATTAAGATGTAAGATTAAAAATGTATGTAAGATTAAAAAAAATATATATATTATATATGCACTCATATTATATTATATTATATTATATTAATACAAAAAAAAAGAAATAAAAAATCAATAAAAAATTTTCAAACCTTTCTCGGTTATACGCCATTTTGTGCGTATCCTCATCGATCGTAATTACAACGATCTTTCTTATGCAATAATAATGTAACTAATTAAAATAAGAATTAAAAAAGAAAAAGAAAAGAAAGAAACAAAGAAAAATTTTTTAACTTTTTTCATTTGCCACTACTTTACAATCGCTTTCGATCGTAACAATAACGTACCGAGTTAAAAAAAAAAAAAAAAAAGAAAAAAAAGAAAAACAATTAAAACAGAACGCTGATTTAAAAAAAAAGAAAATAAAAGAAAAACGAATAAAGACGAAGTACACTCGTCTCGACTAATTCAACATCTATCGACAATATACTTTCTAAGCTATGCACGTTCGATTCGTTAAATATATTGACATATGCGTAAGTTAAGTGCTTACATACGTTTTATATGCCGACATGATCGCCATTTTTTTCCGTCTTTCTTTCTCTTTCTCTTTCTCTCTTTCTCTCTCTCTCTCTCTCTCTCTCTCTCTCTCACTCTTTCTCTTTTGTCTTCGTTAACGAAGTAACGAACGAACGAACGATGTAATAAAAAGGGTTGATAAACGTAAGATTCACGATACGAAAATTTTTACGACGATGCTACTACCTCGAGCAGTACAACGAGTATAATAATAAATGTAAAACTTACCTAACAAGGAAGATAAGATGAAAGGACAAGGACACGCTCATTATTGTTACAATCAATTTTGGCAACTCGAACGTTCGACAACACGTACGTATTTATCGATATACTATTTGGATTACTTTGATTCTAAGAAATAGAGTGAGAGTGAGAGAGAGAGGAGAAAGAGAGAGAACCAATCACAACGCGTTATTTCTCCATAGAGCGCCTCTAGTGGCGATCGATGACAATTATTCATCCAATCAAATATCAACGTAATAAGCGCGTATTTCATAATTTATTTGAAACAAGGAAAATAAAGCGTTTATACTTACGCGGATCTTCGTATTGATTTTGACTGATTTTCATTGGTACGATGTATTCTAAATCACCCTTAGCCGTAGGTAAAACGTCTGGCATAGTGTCGTTATATTTTCTTCCTTCTATACTGTCTTTGGTCGACTCTGTAAGAAGAAGAAAAGAATTATTTTTTAAATGTTCTGCGTTATCTAACTTTGAAAGAAGACGAAAGAAGAAATGAGAGAAACAGACAGAGAGAGAGAGAGAGAGAGAGAATTGAGAGAAAACAAGAAAATATAAAATGTAAGTACGCACGAAAGGATAGCAAGTATATACGTACATAGGTATTAAAGTTATTTTCCACGATTCGTCACGTATCGTAGCACAACTAAATGAAAGTAACAAGTAATTACACTTACGTATGTACATACCAAAGAGTAATTAAGTATTTATATGCGTCATAACCTATACGTTTTAATTTTTGAATTTAGAAAAAAAAAAAAAAAAAGAAAAGGTGTTCGTTATCATATTATTAAATAATAATATGATGTAATGTTAACGTTACGTAACCTACAAGTTTTAATTTCGGAGTTATGATTAGGAAAAAAAAAAAAAAAGAAAAAAACAAAAACAAAAATCATTCGTAGAAACGATTCTATCGTGTCGTGATACATTAACGTTATATAACCTATAATACGTTTTAATTTGAAACGTATGTTAGAATAAAAACTTTTCCGTACGTACACATATATATATATATATATATATATATATATATATATATATATATATAAATAAATAATAATTATCGTGTCATGAAATATTAACATTTATTCTTCCACGACTCATTATAAATCCCGGTACTATAAATAAATGCGTATGTATACATAAATATGTAAAGATAATAAGTACTTGTATGCATAAAATTAACAAGTACTTGTGTACTAACGTGCAATTAAAACTATTATACATTATACGCGTCATAACCTAAAATTTCGAAAAAAAAGTATTCGATAATAATATTACAATTAATAAAAAAATATTAGATAATAATTAGATAATAATAATAATAAATTTAGTTAACAAATTATTATTATTATTATTATTATTGTTGTTGTTAATAACTTTTTATTATTTAATTAATTAATAATTAAAAATTATATATATATATATATATATATAATTATTAATGCGTATAATATTTAATAACAATAATATTATTACATAATCTATAAGTTTTAATTTCGAACTCTCACCTATGTATATATATTAGAAAAATAATATTTTATAAATCCTTACAAATAATATTATTAATATCAATGAAATATTAAATGACGTTTATAATTCTTTACATAACTCGAGAAATATACACTGATCGTCATTTTTTAGGTTAAGTCCTTCTTTCCTTTCTTTCTTTCTTTCTTTCTTTCTTTCTTTCTTTCTCTTTTTTTTTTTTCTTTTTTTCCTCGTTTTTTTCTTTTTCTCTTAAGAAATCACTTTAGGTAAAAAGTGTGAGAATACAAATTCGAATATCATTCATTCGTTTATAATACGACATATTCGTAAACTATCATCTTTCTCTCTCTCTCTCTCTCTCTCTCTCTCTCTCTCTCTCTCTCTCTTTCTCTCATTGCGACGATTCAACGACCTCTCGTAAATCTTTCCAACTTCTCTACGAACTCTTCGAAGCCATTAATTCTTATTACGCTTTGGGATCTCTCCTCTCTTTTTTCCTTAGGAAAAATAATGCAAAGTCGAGAGAGACAAATCGAATAATGTATGAAGATTTCAACAGAACTTTGCAGGTATAAATGTGGAATATTAGTTAAAAAAAAAAAAAAAAAAAAAAAAAAAAAAAGAGAGAAAAGAAAAACAGGAAACAAAAAATTCTTTCGTTCTTTTTTTTTTACGATCACTTTTTTTTTCTATCAAAAACATTCGATACATGTGTGTGTGTGTGTGTATATATTCTCTCTCTCTGTCTCTCTCTTTCACTCTTTATTATTCTTTCACTTTCTCTCTTTGTTTCTCTTTCTCTTTCTCTCTTTCTGTGATAACATTATTGCTAAAATTTCACGAAAATACGACAAAATTCTTTGAAAATTTATTCCAACAAATTTCTCTCTCTCTCTCTCTCTCTCTCTCTTTGTACATTAATTCACAATAAATTACACAGCAAAGAAACATCATAATAGAAATATTCTAAGATCCAATACGATGCATATTTTTGTGCCAATTCGTTTTCATTTTCTTTCTCAAAATTTATTCTATAAATATATATATATACGTTTTCGCACGTATCTATCGTAAAAGTATTAAATAAGTAAAAGGAAGAAAAAGAATAATAAAAAAAATGATAAGGAAAAATTACCGTAACTGTAACTATGTCGACGTATAAACGATAATTGTGCTCATAATTATGAAAGTGGTCTATGTCAAAATTTCAAAAAAATGAGCTTATCACTTATTTCAAATCCACATTATCTTAAACTATATGTATTTAATGTAATTTTTACGATATCGTTAAAAATGAATCTTTAGATAGTGGATGTAATTTCAACGTTATACGAAATTCATTTAGTGTTTCAAACACTATTTCATTAAATATCTCGAAACAAGAAACATATGACTTAGATCACTTTCATAATTATGGGCACAATTATCCTTATTTATCTCACGTTTTCTTTTTCTTAGAAAAATATAAAAGAACGAATGAATGAAATAGATAGATAAATATAATAGATGGATAGACAAAGAGAGAGGATTAAAAAAAGAAGAAGAAAGAAAAGAGAAAAAAAAAAGAAAGTTATTTACGTACGTACATACGTACATAAATACATATATAAATATATATATATATATATACACACACACATGTATGTATGTATGTATGTATATATTAATTCGAAGAATAATTTCGAGGGAAGGAAAATTTGGAAAATTCGACGAAGTCGCGTCTGGATCTGGACGGCGTTAAGACTGAAAGAGAAAGAGAGAGAGAGAGAGAGAGAGAGAGAGATAGATACGTAGATAGAAGAGATAGAATGAGAAAGAGAGAAAGAGGAAGAGAGAGAGAGAGAAATGATCGGTTTAAATCCGTCAGGCGCAAAACGAAAGTGCATATAAACGTGAACATATACACATGCATGCATGCATACATACATGTGTACATGCATACATATATATATATATATATATATATATATATATATATATACGAACTTAAAATAAACGATCGTGACGGTCGGTCAAATCGACGCGAAAGATGCAGTCAGTTCGTCCCTTTGTAACTCAACACTCTCTTTCCCTATCTCTCTCTCTTTCATTTCTCTTAAAAAAAAAAAAAAAAAAAAAAGAAAAAAAAAATAGTAAAAAAAAATCGTTTTTCTCCCTAAACACGAAGGGGAAAACGTGTTCTTCCTAAGAAAATTACATTTACATACATTTTACGTATAAACCTAACTATCGTTAAATTCAATCGGATCGTATACGATCAAACAATTTGAAAATGATTTGATAAATGAAAGACAGAGAGAGAGAGAGAGAGAGAGAGAGAGAGAGAGAGAGAGAGAGAGAGAGAGAGAGAGAGAGAGAGAGAGATGAAGGAACAAAGATTTCTATTTCCGTGGATGCATCCATGAGTGAAAGGAGAAGGGGTGTGGGAGGAGGGGTGGATTGGCGGAGAACATACGCGTTTGTTGATTCTTTATTTTTCTAGGTTAAAAGACTCAGGACTGTTATTCTGTATTCTTCTCTCTTTCTCTTTCTGTATATCTTTTTTGTCTTTGTTCAAAGCGCACAAAAAGGAACTCCTTTCTTTCTTTCTTTCTTTCTTTCTTTCTTTTCATTCGATGATTCACAAATGTGAACGAAGAAGAAGAGCATGCAGAGTTCCTTCTTGCAATGTAATAACTAAATACTCTTTGGAAGAAAACATATGACTGATATGCACTTGTCAGCATATTATATACATGTTTATACATGTATGTGTGCATGTATGTATATATGATGTATGCATGTATATATATCATGCATGTGAATAGGAATCTATTGGTCAATAGTGGAGGATGTTAAAGCTTTTTATTTTTTTTTTTTCTTTTTTTTTCATTATTGTTTTTTGTTTATGTTTTTAATTTTATTTTTCTTTATATACATACAAAGAAATTGTATCATCTCTAATGTCATCTAATTTTCAACATAATATATATATATATATATATAGTATATAATTATACACTATAGTGTATAATATTAGTAATACTATTATATAGTATAGTAGTATTACTATAATATATAGTATAGTATAATTATATACTACATAACAAGTAGATAAATAATTTTATTAATGGTATACAAATTAATTATTATAGTAATTAATAATATAATTTATATGACAAATAATTATTTTTTTCTTTAAATTTTATTAGCTTGGAAAAAAATGTTTCCTTTCAAGGTTTACTATTATTTTATTTTTAACACTTTTAATGTATCATTAAAATTTACTCTTTCTTTTTCTTTTTTCTTTTTATCACCTATACATAAGCATACAACTTTTTTTACTTCTTCCTTCATTATTTGTAACGATGCATAAACATTTTCTAAATTAATGCGATTCAAATGATTTTTTAGGAAAACAGAAAAAAAGATAGAAAGAAAAAAAGAAAGAAAGAAAGAAAGAAAGAAAGAAAGAATTACTTCGTCGACCCTGTGTCTTATTATACGTACATAAAAACATACTCACCACAAATATATAGACACACATGCACATATATGTCCGAGTTACTGAATAACTGAGAACACGTATATGTAAATAAACGATCGTAATAAATACACGTCACAGCTTGGACGTGGCTCATTTTCAAAAGACACTATACATACCATTAGTAATTGTAAGTATCTTTATCTCTCTCTCTTCCTCTCTCTCTCTCTCTCTCTCTCTCTCTCTCTCTCTCTCTCTCTCTTTTTCTCTCTCTCTATCTATCTTTCTTTTTATTAACAAAGAATAATAAAAAAGTGATAGAGACAATATGTCATCAATGTGATTACGGACAAACAGTCCAATCTCTCATCTTTCTCATTCCA
>NC_062189.1:1837571-1847571 GCF_912470025.1 Vespa velutina | reverse complement strand
CGTTTCTTAAGAGAAATCAAAGTCAGAATACTGTTCGTATTAATTCGAAAATATTTTTCTTACATTTCTGTATTCATATATACATTTTCGATTTAATATATATACATATATATATATATATATATATGTATAAATACATACGTATATACTGATTAACATACATTCTGATTAACATTCTTTCTCTCTCTCTCCCTCTCTCCTCATTTATTTTGTTGTATGTTTTTTTATATTTATAAATTTCCAAAATCGACATTTATCGTGGTTTTCTAGAGACGACTTTTTATTCTCGAATGGGAGAGAAACAGAAAAAAGAAGAAGAAGAAGAAGTAGAAATAAAAATGGCGAAGAAGAAGTAGAAGTCAAGAAGAAGTAGAAGAAGATGTAGAAGAAGATGTAGAAGAAGAAGAAGAAGAAGAAGAAGTTGAAGGAAGGAAACGATTTCTCTTTTCTCTGCTTACATTTCGATGGCTCGATTTCGACGGATATGTCCTGCGATAAACGTCAAATTGAAAGCAGAAGGAGAAGTCGAGAGTTCGATCTTTCTGTGTCACACAGTATATATACGTGTGTCAATAATGCGCGTGTATGTATACTTGTGCCTGACATTTTTTTCTCTTTTTTTTCTCTCTCTATCTCTCTCTCTCTCTTCTGTCAAGAAGCAAAGCGTGGGTGACTTCACTTGGAAGTACATATCGATCGATATATATATATATATATATATATATATATATATATATATATCGATGTAGACCACAACGATCCGATCACTTTCCTGGCTGGGTCGATGCCTTGTCACCACCAGGAAGTGACCTTTACCTATCGCATGACCTTTCTCAAGTCACTCTCGAAACTCACAAATCGTTTTATTACAACCGGAGTAAGTAGTTTACATATTCGATCTGAGTTGTAATATATTTCAATAAGAGAATGATAATGGAAGAAGAGGAAAGGGGAGAAAAAAAAAGAGATAGAGAGAGAGAGAGAGAGAGAGAGGGAGAGGGAGAGAGAGGAGTATTTTTATTTTTATTTTTATTTTTCGTTTTTTTTTTTTTCTTTTTTTATAAGAAAATTACTCTAAATATATGTATATATATATATATATAACTTTTTTTCATTGAGATTGTGAAACTACAAGGATAGAAATATTTTTATGAATTTGAAAAAAAAGAAAAAAGAAAAAAAAAAAGAAAAGAGAGAAAGAAAGAATTAGCCCAAAATCTTTTTACATTTTGATATTTTTTTATATGTACAAAAGTATAAATGAAAGTATTTATCTGAACGTTCATCATGAACATAGACATGTCACGATTAAATTTTTTTTCTCTCTAAATTAATCCTTTTGACAGAAATGAAATTCATTAATTTTAGATTTCAGTCGAAAGTTGCGTTGAAAGAAGAAAAAAAAAAAAAAAAAAAAAAAAAAAGAAAAAGAGAAAAAGAAAAAGAAAAAGAAAAAAGAAAGATGTAATATATAAAAAATAATAAAATAATAAATTAAATCAATGAATGATAAAATACGCGTGTATATTTATCAAAAATATTTTTACAAAATAAAACGATATATTTATATTCTTTCGAATAGATTAACCTTTCTACGAGGACATTTCGATAAAATATTTATATATTTTCGGAAGCTAAAAACATTAACTTACTTACGCTTTGATGATTCTTAACGTCAAATAAAAATACGATTAAAGTATCTTATTTCCTTCGTCTTTGTTTACTCATAACGAAAATAAAAATTTGTAAATATAAAAAAAAAAATATATATATATATATATATATATATATATATATATATATATAAAAATATCGTAGATATCAATGAGTTAACGTAAAACAATATTATTTATTAATTTCTTTTAATAAAATATGAATCGATTAATGAAAATAAAGATGGTTAAGAAATATAAAAGAAGAATTATTTTCGAGTTTCATCCAATCTCTTTTTTTTTTCCACATACGCGAGAAGATACAGATTTAAGATACAGATTTGCAGAAAGGAAGAAAGAAAAAAAAAGAAAAAAAAAAAAAAAAAAAGAAAAAAAAAAATTACGTCGAGCCGCTATCTTGAGTCGTAAATCGTTAATCGATATTTTCTAAAAATGAATCGATCGTTCGAAACGGGTCTCGTATAATTACAATGAAATCTTATTTCTTTATTTTTCTTTTCTTCTTGTGTTTCTTTTTCTATTTCTTTTTTTTTTTTTTTTTTTTTTTTATTGAATCAGATTTCGTGAAAATAACTGTAAAAACAACAGCAATAGGAAATGATCGTTTTACTCCTTGTGTGTGTGTGTGTGTGTGTGTCTGAACACAAACACAGACACACACATATACGAATTTACAGTGTGTTTTTATCTGGACAGGACGAATCGAACTTTTAACGGGAGAATAAAGAACGTTTCAGCAGCTTCACGGCCGCGTCCGGTCGGTCCGTAAGCGATTTTAGCCAAGCTTTTAACCTTGGAGAATAAGATTTTCGCTTTAAAGATCGAACGTGAAGCCGTAAAAGACACGACCTACTGCCAATATCATCGCCAGACACGTTCGCGAGAGCACGTTTCTCTAAACATTTTCATAGGAGTTGACTCGACGATTCATACTAAGATCGAAAATATTTCGACAAATGTTTCTCCAACACGTAATTACCTTGAAGATTCAATGAAAATAGCTTCCTAAAAAAAGAAGGAAAAAAAAGAAAGAAAGAAAGAGAGAGAGAGAGAGAGAGAGAGAGAGAGAGAGAGAGAGAGAGAGAGAGAGAGAGAGAGAGAGAGAGAGAGAGCACTGTTATTATCATAAACATATAGATACATATGTATTTACTTGTCCGAAAAGTTCTGTACCGTTCTATTCTCATATATATACATATGTGCATGTATTCTAAAAGTAACTATGTATAAAAGAATAAATATAAAATATAATATAATATTTATATATATGTGCGTGTGTGTGTATGTAATATATGTATAAAAATATTTTAGGCATCAAAAAGTTAAGATAAAAAAAAATTTTTGCCCATTATATCGTTCATATTGAAGAATTATATTTTATAAAGAATAAATAAATAAATAAATAAATAAATAAATAAATAAATAAATAAATAAAAAGAAATTAAAATGGAAGAAAATATATATATTTTTATACATATTTATATATGATTTTTTAATTCCTTGTATATATGTTTATATATATATATATATATATATATATATGTAGGTATGCATATATCTTTAGGGTGATAGGATAAGATTGAAATGCTCTTGAACTTTCTAGACGAACGTGTATCAAAAGTATAAACTTCTTTGTTCGATTCGAATGAACATTGGCATCGAGCCAAACACATTTTTCCATTAGCCATTTTCGTGGTTTGTGTGTGTATATGTATATATATATATATATATGTATTTACCACCATACATTTATATATTCGATTAGATCGATAGCTTTTAATCTTTGCCAAAAGAATATTATAAAAAAAGGGTTGTTACTTTAACAATAATTATTGGAATAAGATTAGAAGGAAATATTTTTCATTCGTCCAATACGAAAATAGATATATCAAAGTATATGATTTTTGATAGTAAAAATATTTAAAGAGAAAAAGAAAAAGCATTTTTGCAAATTTTATTTAAAAGATTCGTCAGAATTTCTTTTTTTTTTTTTTTTTTTTTTTTTTTTTTTTTATTTATTTTTATTTTCACTTCTATTTTTCTTATTTATTGTTTATAGAAACTAACAATGTACTTTGTAATAAGAGTAAAATCTAATGGTTAAAAATGTATGTGTGTGTGTGTAATATTTAGAAAGGTAACAGTACATTTCCAAAAAAAAAAAAAAACAAAAAAAAAACAAAAAAAAAGAGTAAAGTCTTCAATATAAAAATAATTAAGCCAATAAATTTTTCCTATATTATATATATATACAACCACTGATGCAACCACATACACATACATGAGAAAAAAGAAAAAAAAAAAAAAAAAAGCAAAAATTGATCAGTAGATAAATATATCAATCGTATAATGCAAAATTGATTGAATATCATTAATCTATCGTTATATTTATTATAAATAATTGTGATCTTGATCGTTATGTGAAGGAATGAAATAAAATTTAATTAAATGTCCATAGATTCGTTAGATCGGTAATTACTTTAGGTATTGTTCAATAACAGGAAGTAACAAATGTCGCCTCAAGGTAAAAACTTCTTTTATCTCTCTCATTCACTCTCCCTTTCTCTCTCTCTCTCTCTCTCTCTCTCTCTCTCTCTCTTTCTCTTTCAGACACACACACACATGCACACACATTATTTCCCTCTCCGTCTTTTTTTATTATTTCATTGTTAATCGTTGGCACTGACCGAGGCAAAGGATTGGGCGTTAGCTTTATACAGGGTAGGGCCTTACAGAATAGACCATGCCAGGGCAGGCCAGGCCAAGCCAGGGCAGGGCAGGGCAGGGCAGGGCAAAGGGGTGGGGTCCAGGAGGTACGGGCCCAAGGGTCTCATTACTTTAACAATACGTGCTCATACTGCCCGAAGGTGTATCACAACACTAAAGTGGGCGCTGTTACTGTCGGCATTATCATCACTAACATCTCCAATAGGGATCAAAAAAGAGACAAAAAATTATACATACATACATACATAAGTATATACACGTGTATATGTATGCATGCATACACATTTTTTCTGACGCAACCTTGACTCCAAAAAGTTTTTCGATAATTAAACAAATTTTTTCCCCTATATTTTCTCCCTTTCTTTTTTATTTTTTTTTATTTTTTTTTTATTTTTAATTTTTATTCTTTTTTTTATCTACGACCTACATTCTGTCTGTGTGTGTGTGTGTGTGTGTGTGTGTCATCGACTGAATTAATATTTACATTATTGATCATTGATTCACATTTTCATTAAATTCAATGAAAATGAAAATTCTTTTGAAAATTATTTCAATATTCTAATGTGCATTAGAAATGTCTTATTATTTTTATATGATTTATTGACAGATTTGAACAAAAAAATTGCATTGAAAAGATATTAAAATTTCATTGTATTCAGGAAAAAAAATAAAAAAAAGAAGAAGATAATTCTTTAAGAGAACGAATACAAAAGTAAAATTCAAGTAATATTCTGTTTATCGATATCGTCGAATCTTGAAAAATGTCAGGACAATTCTGAATGTTCATTGGCCGTTTAAAAGATTTCAATAAAAGAATGACTTGAAAGATTAATCGAAGTCTCATTGTATTCGTGAAAAAAAAAAAAAAAAAAGAAAAAAAAAATTCTATAAAAATGAATTCTACAAAATAGACATTGAACATTCTCGATATTTTTTAAACATGTTCAAAGAAAAAAGAAAGAAAGAAAGAAAAAAAAAATCAGAATCTCTCGTCGAATTCTCCGAAGAAAATTCTGTAAGAGCGAATTCTTATGAAAAAAGAATTATTCTGAACGTTTTGCTGCTACGAAAAAAAAAAAAAAGAAAAAAAGTAAAATAAAATAAAAAAAAATAAAATAAAATAACTAAAAATAGAATTAAAAGTGAGCAAGCAAAAATGATTGATTTTTTACATTCTCGACATTTTTCGAACGTCTCAAAAAAAAAAAAAAAAAAAAAAAAAAAATCCAGAATCTTTCGTCGTATTCGCGAAGGAAAATCCTGTAAGAGTGAATTCTTTTGAGGGAGGGGAAAAAAAAAAAAAAAAATTCTCCGAATATTTTAATGGACTCCCTCATCCATCGCCCACCACCCATCCTCTCTCCCTCCCTCCCCTCCCCGCCTCTTACTCATTCGGCCAAAAAAAAAAAAAAAAGAAAATTAAAAATAGTATTAAAAGTGAGTAAGTGACTTCATGGATGAAAGAGAAAGAGAGAGAGAGAGAGAGAGAGAGAGAGAGAGAGAGAGAGAGAGAGAGAGAGAGAGAGAGAGAGAGAGTTCCGGGCGAATTCCAAAGGAGCGCCATGAAAAGATTTATCGACCGGTTTGTTCGACCAACTAGATATAATAGTGTAGAATAGAAATAGTTGGTGCTATCGATATCATTCTCTGACAATGAACGAACCCTCGCCGTTGGGGGTTTCTTTTAGCTCGAGTGAACAACCTCTAATAATCATCGAGATCTTTTTATTATTTACAAAACTTATTTTTCTTATATACAAAATATATTATATCGTAATATTTACGTACGTTTATTTTTTGTTTTCTTAATCTCTTTTCTTTTTCCTTTTTCTTTTTCTTTTTTTTTTTCTTTTTTTCTTTTTCATATATTTTCTTTTTATATATTTTAATGGTTATTTTCTTCTTCCTTTTTCTCTTTTTTTAATTTGTTCTTTTTTTTTTTTTTCCTTATTTTTCTTTCTTTTCTTTTTCTTTTCTTTTTTTATCGCTTGTAAACCGATCTACGAAATCCGATTGAATAAACGAAAGTAATGTTTCTACGTTTTTTCGTAAAAAAAAAAAAAAAAAGAAAAAAGAAGAAGAGGAAAAAAAAAAGAAAAAAAGAAAAAAAAGAGAAAAAAAAAAAGAAAAAATGTTCGATAGTATCTTGTTACTTCGAATTTTATTCTACAAAGAGTTGTTTATCGAAATTTGTTTCGTTATTTATTATATTAGTTATCATTATTTATTTCATTGTTAATTTATTGTTTTAACATTATTTATTGATATAAATAATAATCAATTATTAAGATAAATCTTTTTGCGATTCGTTATTAAATTAATGAATTCTATTTTCTTCCCTTTCTTTTTTCAATTGGAAACTTTTCTAGGGAATTTTATAAACCAAAATTCCTCCCCCCTTCCCCCACCGCTTTCTCTCTCTCTCTCTCTCTCTCTTTTTAATAACAATATATACGTTTTAATCATTGTCATTTTATTAGAAATTTATTTCATAACGCAATATTAATATATTATCGTTGATTTGACAATAAGATCGATAAATCGACTAGTCATTGAAAATATGTTTCTCCTATTAACATTCATCTTAAGAAAAAGAAAAAGGAAAAAAAACAAAAAGAAAAAAAAAAGAAAAAAAAAGAAAAAAGAATTAAAAAGACCCGATAGTTATTATTACTATAACGTACGTTCTGAAATAACGATAATAATATGTAATAATAACGTCGTCATGCTGTTCCTCGAGAACTATAACTTTGGTCGACTATATTTGCGATATGGTCACGCCGCGAAGAATCGACAAAATGTATAAGTTGGCTTTGAGAAAGAAAGTGAGAGTGAAAGAGAGAAGGAAATATCGGGTGTTGCGTTAAATACTGTGTACGTGACTAACGATCGTAACCTGTTAGAAATGACTGCGAATAAATATTTTAGGTAGAAAAAAACAACGACTAAACTAAATCCGAGCTCTTTAACATTGTTGATAAAAGTTTGGTTGAATTGCTTTGCTTAACTTTTTATTTTTATTTTTTTTTTTTATTTCTCCCTCTCTCTCTCTCTCTTTTTTCTTTTACTCTTCTATATATCTTTCTTTTTTTATTTTTCAAGAATAATTTCCTTCTATGTAATTTCATTTAACTTTGAAATTAGACACGCACACACACACACACACACATGCACACGCACACACAGATATATATATATATATATATATATGTAATATAATTAAAAATCTAAATTTAAATGTTAATCAGCTATGTTAATCACTTCGAAATATATGTATTTTAATTGTAAAAGAAAGAAAGAAGAAAAAAAGGATATCAGTTAAATTTTTTTTTTTTTTTTTTTTTTTTTTTTTTTTTTACATTACTTATTATAATAAATTTTACATTAATCGTGCAATAATAATATGCAATGAAATATATTTGACAAAATTGAAAATTTTCTAATCTAAATTAAAAACATGGTTGTATACTGTTTAATAAATAATGCATACGATATCCCCGATATAGAATTTTTTATATGTACTTTATATATATATATATATAATTTTTTTTTTAATGCAAAAATAAATTAACTTATATGTAACATCAAATTAGATCATTTAGATTAGAAGTATAATTTGTTTTTCTCACGAAGTATATGTAAATCGATAAATCATTTTCTCCTATCATTCATCTTAACATACATACATATATAAATATATATATATATATAAAAATAGAATTAAATAATATATATATAGAATTATATATATATATATATATATATATATATATATATATATATATTTATCCTTAAAAACATCGATTATGAATCAATCGAAAATGTTAATTGAAGCTGAAACTCGATAATTCTTTTTTTTTTTTCTTTTTTCGAAAACAACAACCGGTCTTTCCTAATCACACGAATTCGTAAATCGATAGGCCGGACATCATCGATGTGACTTAGGAGTGTGTATTTTTCTTTCTTTTTTTTCTGCTTTTTTTTTTTTTCTCTTTTTTCTTTTTTTTTCTCGCCAAAGAAACAGCAGGACGAGCCATAGCGATGACGAATCAGCTGAGTGAACAAGAACGGCGGGTCGACCTTTATCTTCATTTCGATCTTGAATACGTACACATACACACATACATACATACATATATATATATATATATATATATATATATAAAAGGTACTAGTTTGGACACAGATCAAAGTATAAATGCCGCGATATCTTCGAAAAAGAAATTTTCTATGGTCCTAACAACACTGTTGTAATCTTATTCTAAGTCTCTTTAAAAGAACCATAGATAGGTATACGTAAATATATATACATATATATATATATATATATATATATATATATATATATATGCATAATCAGTCGAGATTACACAACGAACAAGCTGATTATACCGTTGACAATCACGTGGGCGAAATACATATGTAAGTGTTACGACCTATGTATCTACTACTTACTTGTTAAACGATATATCGTCGATCGAAGAATAATCTTAGCATGATTTTAGGAGATCTATGTATATCTAATGCCAAACTGGTTTTTTCTATTAGTACATTTCATTTTTCTTTTCTTTTCTTTTTTTTTTTTTTTTTTTATTTCTTATTTATTTATTTATTTTTTTTCTCTTTTCTTTTCTTTTTTTTCTCCTCGTTCAAGCAACAAATTTCACATCGTCGCTCGACAAATCTATTATTATTTTTTCTTCGTCTGTTTCTTTCTTTTTCTTTTTCTTTCTTTTTTGTGTATGTGTGTGTGTGTGCGTGTGTGTGTTTAGAAGCAAAAGATTCAATGCAGCTGTCGACTAAAATTCGTGATAAGACCGGCTTGCTGGTATAATTGGAATAGATTTTTATTTTTTTATTTTTTGTATTCTTTTTTGTTGTTGTTGTCGTTTTTTTTTTTTTTTTTTTTTTAGTTCTATTCTTGATTTTTTTTTCTTTTCTTTTTTTTTTTCAAGCAAGAGATCTTACATCGTTACTTGACAAATTCGTGATAAGAGTGACTCGTAATTAAGATAGATCTTTTTCTTTCTTTCCTTCTTCCTTTCTTTTTTCTTCTTTTTCTTTTCTTTTTTTTTTTTTTATTCTTTTTTTTCTAGGGACATTTTATATGATTGCTCAGAGAAATTCGTTAATTGGATATATATATATATATATATATAAATTTTTTTTATTTCCTTTTTCTTTCTTTTCCTTTTTTTTTTTTTTCTTTTTTTTCCTTCAAGCACAACCTACCAAGCAACCAGTCATTGACAAATTTTTTTGATAAGATAATTAGGATAGAGATTTTTTTTTTTTTTTTTTTTTTTTTTTTTTTTTTTTCAAGCAACATTTTTTCAAGCAACGCTCGTTAATTGGTGTAAATACTTTTTATTTTTTCTAATCAACAGATTTAACATATCTTTTTTTTTTTTTTTCTCTCTCAAACAACAAAGTCTATCTATACAAATCTCGAGCGTCGACGTATAAATAAATTTGCTTCTTTTTTATTTTTATTATTATTATTATTATTATTATTATTATTATTATTATTATTATTTTTCTTTTTTTTTTTTTTTCAATTTTTACCTTTCTTAAGAAGATATTTAAAAGAGATGATCGAT
>NC_062189.1:1832571-1835071 GCF_912470025.1 Vespa velutina | reverse complement strand
TAAATCATATAAATATCACCAAGTTACGTGCATAC
This sequence comes from Vespa velutina, assembly GCF_912470025.1. Taxonomy (NCBI): domain Eukaryota; kingdom Metazoa; phylum Arthropoda; class Insecta; order Hymenoptera; family Vespidae; genus Vespa; species Vespa velutina. The sequence goes on along the minus strand of NC_062189.1, from coordinate 1,835,036 downwards.
ATTTAAAATTAATCGACGATAAAATTCAATTTAAAATGATCATCCAATAACTCACACTAATATATCAGAACATTTTCTCTATTATATAAATATACAAGTATACAAATATATAAACATAATAATTATGTCTGGTAAGCGATAAACTGAGTAATAAAAAGTGGTATTAAAAAAAAAAAAATAAATAAATAAATAAATAACAAAAAAAAAAAAAAAAGAAAAAAAGAGAAGAACACAGAAGAGAAAAAGAGAAAAATCTGCAAAAATCCCATTAAGATTTTAAGTAGGACGCCTCTGGGTGAGAAGGGGGTGGACGTGTTTGAGGTGATAATGGGGGTGGAGGCAGGGTGGAGGGGAGGTTAGGGAGAAATCGTCAAAGATGAGGGATTGGAGGGGTCAGGAGATTTGTGTGAGACAAATAGGTCTAACGAATGTTAAAACACGTGAACGTATCCGTATCTGCTGATCCTTAAAGAAATACGAGCCTCTATGGTGTCACGCACTTTCAGCATCATACGATGTTATCGTCATCATGTCTCGTCCTCTTCCTCGTGTCGTTGTGTCTTTGTCTATGTCCTTTGTTAGCTTGCACGATTACGTTAATGCGCTTCCTCGTTTCTCAAAGTACAAGTTTTCTCGTCTAACATGCTCAAAAGTGTGCACTGTCTTTCTCTTTCTCTCTGTATGTTTGGACGCGTGCGTGCACGCACTTATGTATGTATATGTGTATATATATTTTATCTGTGTATATGTTTTTTCTATATGCATGTGTTATATGTGAATATTTTGTATATGTGTGTGTGTGCTTTCCATTTTTCTTTTTTTTTTTTTTCTTCATTTTTCTTTTTCTTTTTTTATGTTCTCTTTATGTTAAAAAGTAAATATATATGTACGTATATAGAAGAGAGAGAGAGAGAGAGAGAGAGAGAAGGAGTACAAGAAATAAGAAGAACGTTTCGAATGTGTTCACATTATATGCGAACGCTGCGTTGCTTGCTTGCTTGCTTGCTTGATGGTGCTAACGTAAAGAAACTAGTACGAAGAAATCCTTTAAGAGAGAAATAATTCTATCTCTCTGTCTCTCTCTCTCTTTTTCTTTTTCTAAAGTTGAGAATGTCACTTCACCTTGGCCATTTCCTTCGTGAAGGACATGAAATCAATATAATTATTTTTCTACTTCTTTCTCTTTCTCTTTCTCACCCTCTCCCTCTCTCTCTCTCTCTCTCTCTCTCTCTTTTTTCTTTTTTTCTTTATGTGGCTTTAATATGAATGAAAATATTAATATTATTTGTAATATTTTTATCAATTAAATTTTTATATGTATATATGTTTGTATATGTAATGTGTGTACGTTCCATTTTCATTTATAGTGTATTAATATTATTATAGTATTTTTATAAATATATTTGTTGATGAATAATATAAAAAAAATATATATATATATATAAATTAGTGTATTAATATAATATATTGATTAGAAAATGTATTAATAAAATGATAGAAAATATAAGAAAAAATATATACATACATGTACGTAATCATAAATGAAATTATCTCGTTATAAAATCATTTATAATCGATCGAATCGTGTACGATAATATATATATATATATATATATATATATATATATATATATATATATATGTATTAGACAAGCTCTACGATTAAAATCGTTAAATAGATAAGAAAAATATATAAATTTATATTCTTATCTAAATATATGATCAATAACGATTCACAAGTGAATCATGATCGAGTAAACGAGTTTGTTCTCTCCAATGGAACGTATATACACATATACGTATACTGTGCCTATACCTATGCGCATACAATTGAAAAAGAAAAGAAAAGAAAGAAAGAAAGAAAAAAAAAAAATAATAATAATAATAATAAGAACAAAAAGATAGAATAAAATGAAATCGAGTCAATTAAAATACAAAAAAGTAAATAGAAAAATAAAAAAAAGTGAAAAAAAAAAAACAAAACAAAACAAAATAAAAGAAAATAAAACGATATTGAAATTGAAATTGAAATTGAAATTGAAATTGAAATTGAAATTGAAGTTTCGATAAGACGCGAGTAGTCTCGCGATCAGATCAGATCCGATATGTATGTATGTATATGTATATATATATATATATGTGTGTGTGTGTGTGTATGTGTACATACTATATACATATAAGCATATTTAAATATCTATTCTCTTATCTCTCATAGCTTCTTCTTTTTCTTATCGATAGTTATCGTAGCAAGTCCCGTGACGTCGATACATACACAAGGAACACGTGCTGTTCTTCGACTACATAACGTAATCGAGGTTATTCCACCGGGAGAGAACTTCAATCGTAATAAATCCTACGATCTCGTAAAAAAGGATCAAGTAGAATTATCGGCATGATCGAGTTGTTGCATATACATATGTATATACGTATGTAAATATGTACAAGAGGTAAGAGAAAAAAAATGA
>NC_062189.1:1825071-1827571 GCF_912470025.1 Vespa velutina | reverse complement strand
GGCTTCTCGTCGAGGCTACCGAGCGAAATATAAAAGGCGCCGTTCGACGGTCCGCTCTCGGCTGCCGACCTCGGAGTCGCTTAAGGTCTGGGTCAAACTATTCTCGTCGCGCATCGTTTCTTCGTTGTGATATCCAACCGATCGATCTGTGCGATCTGAATTCTCAGATCTTAAATCCTACTGTCAATGGGAGATCGTTCGAACGTTCGTTCGTTCATTCGATCGATCGATCGATCGATCAGTTGTTCAATCTCATTCGATCGATCGATCAATCGATAGATCAAGATCGGCAAAGGTGTTTCACAAAAATCTAAACGATCTTTGATAAATCAACACGTACATAAATCCTATATGACAAATGTCTATGATAATGCGCTATTTATTGTAATATATTATATATCGTATTATTTCTGATAAAATATAATACATGTATGTATGTGTATATGTATGTATGTGTCTTTGTGTTATATATTTAATTAAAAAAAAAAAAAAGGTCGAGGTAGAACATAAACAAATAGTAAACAAAGTATATTAATGAATGAGTTGTATATATATATATATATATTTGTGTAAGTATATATGTATCATAATATCTTATTTACTATGGATATTCCATAGATGATAATAATTATTTTGTGTGCGATAGAATTAAAATAATTATGTATTAAATAGTTAATTATTAGTTATATATATATATATACATATATTTTTTTTTTTTTATAAGAATCTTTTAAAATCCTTTCTTCTAACATTTTAACAAACGGGACAATTAACACTACCCACGTTAAACGCCTACGTACTCTCATGAAAGAAAGATTATCGATATTGATTATACACCTTTGCGATCATTGACAGCTAATCATAAGATCGAAGATCATTAATGTAAATTGTTCTTCCTTCCTCTTGCAATAACGAGAGTCGAGTTTTCAAATGTAAAGACTATTGCAAAATGTTGAAATAAAAATTGCTCCCTCGGCACGAACCTACTTTTTCTTTTTCTTTTTTTTTTTTTTGCTCGTTTCTTGTTTTCTTTTTTTTTTTTTCTTTTTTCGAACATGTTAACAAACGAACAAAGACGATTTGACATGTATATATAAATATATGTGATTTATCTTGGGTAATCGATTTGATCGATCGATCGATCGATCGATCGATTTTTTGACAATACGCTAACATAAATATATTAAAATGATGATAATTACAAAAATTATTTGATTGACGTGAATCTATTTTTTTTCCCCTTTCTTTCTTTTTTTTTTTTTTTTTTTTTTTTTTTTTAATTCTTACATCTACAGACAACATAGATAATTAATTTTGTCTATCTCTCTCTCTTTCTTTTTTTCTTTCGAATATTAACAAATAAAACAAAGACAATTAATACACACACACACACACACACACACACATATTGTGTATATTCGATTTGGTCGATCGATCAATCGGCCTTTTTTTTTCTTTTTTATTTTTTATTTATTTATTTACTTTTTTTTCTTTCTTTCTTTCTTTCTTTCTTCTTTTTTGTAAGATTGACTGGACGAACGACATTTTTGATCTAGAGATCGATGACTGATTCCTACTTGTTAACTCGTATCGTTACGGAATGCAAAATTAAGGACGAATACGTCGCTTACGGAGACTACGGAGCCGTTGAAAGTCAAGGCGATTGAAGAAGGAATAAAGAAAAAGAGAGAGACAGAGAGAAAGAGAGAGAGAGAGAGAGAGAGAGAGAGAGAGAAAGAAAGAGAGAGAGAGAGAGACAGAGAGAGAGTACTAGGCGAGTTCTGCGGCATCAAAATGCACGCGAACGTTCTTACCCTTCTCCATTTCTGTGCGTATGTGTGCGTGTATTTCGTGTTTGTCATACATACATACATACATACATACATACATACATACATACATACATACACATACACGCGCATGACATTCGCGTATTCGGTGATAGCAAAATATATTTCTTTTTTTTTTTTGTTCTCCTTTTTCTTTTCTATTTTTTTTTTTTTTTTTTCAACAAACAATCCTTACTACTGTTTAAATGGTGTTCTGAAAATTGACTAAAAAATTATTCCGATGTTATATATAAATATATATATATATATATATTAAGTGTATAAGTAATGTAGATATATGTACGCACACATACGTGTAGACATTTTGATTTCGAAAAAAGTGATAAGAGAAAGGTGTCCAATACTTTACATGATTATTTTCTTTCTTTTCTTTTTTCTTCTTTTTTTTTTTTTTTCTTCCTTGTTTAATTTCTTCCCGAGGAAGAAAACTCGAAGAATAATAAAAAGGTACGATCTATCTATCGTAGTCGATCTTGATCTCGATCAACGATCGAGATTATTCATATCGATCTAAGATATTTGAAAAAAGAAATCGCGCTTGCACGCTTCCAAAAAGAAAGAAAGACAGAAAAAAGATATATGTATATGAATATATATATATAAATATATATATATACAAAGAGAGAGAGAGAGAGAGAGAGAGAGAGAGA
>NC_062189.1:1787571-1820071 GCF_912470025.1 Vespa velutina | reverse complement strand
CCAGAAGTATCAAGATTTTTTGCACCATTAAATGATATTTTAACATCAGTAAAGTCTATAACAATATTCCAATCAGAACAAATAAACATAATATTGCAATGCTTTTATCAACTGGTAAGTTTTATTTTTTGTATTATTCCATTTGACAAATAATAATGCTATTAATTTTTTTTCTCCTTTTTTTTTTTTTTCTTTTTTTTTTTTACATATCATTCAAATATTTTAGAATGATAAATATGAAATTTTAAAAGATCGCTATATTAATGCTGTACGGAATGAAAAACGAATTGCTCATGAGTATTACAATCTCAAGAAACATTTTGACAGTTTAAACAAACAACTTATGTTTGTGAAAATGCATAGAACTGACAGTAAAGTAATTACTGCGACACCATCCTTAACTAATAATAAATACATCACTGGTCGATACTCTAAAAATAAAATCTATGATACTCCTATGACCAAATCAAGTTGTTCAAAAGTTACCAATCCATTTAGAAGAAATATTTTTACATTGCAAAAGTCAATTAACAATAGTTCTATTTCTATCTCTGATAAGAGTTCTTTGTAAGTGAATGAAAGAAAAAAAAAAAAAAAAAAAGAAAAAAAAAGAAAAAGAAAAAAGAAATCAAGGAACAGATTTTTCAAATTGATATCTTATATCAATATTCTCTTTTTCCTTTTTGTATTGATCAATTGAATGAATTTGTTGTATTATTCACAGCTACTATATTTGGTTTATTTATTCATATCAAAGTAAGATTATAAATTTATATAATTGAACAATAATTATTATTAAATTCTATTCAAGTTTATATTTGATCTATCCTATGATAAATTCATTTTGAAATAAAAGGAAAAAGAAGTTTCTTTATTTTAAGTTACAGAGTTACCAAAAAAAAAAAAAAAAAAAAAAAAGAAGAAGAAAATTATATTGATAATAATATTATTGAATCAATAAAATATTTTTGTTCAATTAATTAATAGAATAATAAAAAACAGAACATGTGAATCATAAGTTAACTGATATATATATATATATATATATATATATATATATATATATATATATATTTATCAAAGCATACGGCCTATTGGATAAGTCGATTATAACTAACCAATAAAAATTCATTTATTTATAAATTAAAAAAATATATAATTTAAAATTATTCACATATCGTAATATTCATTTATCTATAAATTGAAAGTTATAATATTTTATAAAAAGAAATTTTACACGAGTTAAAATGAAATAATTGAATTTTATAACTGTGTGTGAACTTATAAAACTGTACACACATACACACACACACACACGCAAATTCATAGAACAAGCATAACTTTATATATAAATTATAATAATATTAATTATAATAATTGTATAATAAATAAAAATTAATTGAAGATGAGAATAATTTATTTTGTTAATATCGAAAATATATAAATCGTTTCATTTCTCTTGAAATTGTTTTCTTATTAATTTAACATACATATACGTTGCAAACTAAGCTTAAGTATAATAAAGACTATAGTACCACTATGGACTACTAGTAACTGCTAGTAACGGATCATTGAACAGATTGAAGTCAGTGGAAGGGTAGCAACTAGCAGCTAATTAGATTCTGTTCGAAAAAAAAAAAAAATCAAATGTTTATTATTATCATTTACCAATAGAAATGAATGATATTCATTTAAAGTTCCAAATATAATTAAATTGATATACTTATTATATACTTACATATTTATATATATATATATATACATATGTATATATATTGGTCAGTTTTAGAAAATAAATGTGTACCTCGTGTTGATTTAACGTCACAAGTCAAATTTAATTGATGACGGTATATCTCATGAGTAAAAGTATTTTTATTGTTATTATTTCTTCGAATAGTGTTCTTTTGTGCTCGCAATAAATATGTAAATAAAAATATTTTGGGAAAAAAAGGAGAGAAAAGGAAAAGAAAAGAAAAAAAAAAAAAAAAAAAGAAAAGAAAAAGAAAAAGAAAATGTTTAATCTCAACGTTAATTTAGAAATGTGCTATGTGACACGAGGTGAATTAAGTGAATTCGATAAAGAAAAAATCATCGTGTAAAGGAATTATTTCTTAAACATGTAATCTTTCTTCTTCGCGTGTAACATTGCATTATTGTATTTAAATAATGGTGCTTTGGATTATTTCCTTCACGGCAATTGTTTTGCACATTACTATTGTACAAAGTAGTATGTATCTTTTTTTAAATATATAATCATTCAATGTATATTGTTATTATTATTATTATTATTATTATTATTATTATTATTATTATTATTATTATTATTATTATTATTATTTTATATTGAGCATCATATTGTAAGATTATTATTATCTTTTATAGAGCTAGTACCACAAGGTTATTGTGCCCTTTATAGTGGTAAAATATGCAAAAAATATCTCACAGAGATTGGAAAAGTATGGTTTAATAATTCATTTGATAATCCTGGTGGATTGTTGAACGAACAAATAACAACTGATTTATGGGAAGAAATAATAGAAACTCTTGTAGAACCATGTCGTTCAGCGGCTGAAGTAAGTATCTCTTTTTCTTATAACAATTATATAAATTTTATTTTGTACTTTTGTATTTCATCCGATTATATATTTGTTAAATAACAAATTAATTTTTTATTCTTCGATGAAAAGAGATATAAGCATGGTTTTTTATGTTCCAGCAAATGCTATGCTTATATGCATTTCCACGGTGCCACGAATCAGTAGGACTGCCATTGTGTTATGAGGATTGTGTAGCAGTACATCATTTTTGTTTCAATAAATGGATAATAATTGAGGACCAAAAGCAAAAAGGTATTTATATCAGATCACGTGGCCATTTTAGTTTACCAGATTGTCAAAGTTTACCAAGAATAGTCAAAGGAAAAGTCACTTGCTCTGAGGCCCATTTAACTGATATAAAAGAAGAACTTGTCACTTGTAAGTTTTCTTATCACTAAATATATATATATATATATGTAACTTTGATATTGAAAATATTTCATTTATTTGAAATATATATTTTAGATGACTGTATCAAAGGTAATGGTAGATATTACATGGGAAAATTGAATAAAACAAAAGGTGGATTAGATTGTCAACCATGGAGTGCTCAAGTTCCACATAATCATGATAAACCACCAAATATTTTTCCACAAATTCAAAAGGATGAAAATTATTGTAGAAATGTAGATGGGATTGAATCTATGCCATGGTGTTTCACTATGGATCCTGAGACACGCTGGCAACATTGTGATATTCCTATATGTGGTAAAATGTTTATGTAAAAAAAGCAAATTTATTTGATTATAATTTTATCATTATAAACGTAAAAAAGTATCATTATTTAATTAATATTTTAATTGTACAGATAATACCACAGATACAATAATTGAAATTGATCCAAAAGATTTGACAATATATACAATTATCACTCCATCATTTATATTAGCACTATCTTCATTGGGATTTGTATTCATTGCTGTGATTGTACTTCTTATACTTTTAAAGCGAAGACTTCATAAAAGACATCAAGGATATAATCCAACTGAAAGTCAGGTATATATATTTATATATATTTATATAAAGTGGCAATATAAAATAAAAAAAAAAAAAAAAATGGCCATACTTTCTATCTAATATATTTGCAGGATGTTAACATTGATTTGGACAAATTGCCAAGCAATGAAGCATACCATAAAACAAGTGCAAAGCTTAATCCAAAATTGGAGAAACTTGAATTTCCACGAAATAATATTATTTATGTACGAGATTTAGGTCAGGGTGCCTTTGGTCGAGTATTTCAGGCTAAAGCACCTGGTCTTGTGCCAGGTGAAGAATTCACAAACGTTGCGGTAAAAATGTTAAAGGAGGAAGCATCAGATGATTTGCTCGTAGATTTTGAAAGAGAAGCATGTTTGCTTGCAGAATTTAATCATCCAAATATTGTTAAGTTGTTGGGTGTGTGTGCATTAGGACGTCCAATGTGTCTCCTATTTGAATATATGGGACGTGGTGATTTAAATGAATTTCTACGCTCATGTTCGCCCGGGAATTACATTATTCGAAGCTTAGAGAGAGATGGTACATTCACAGACTCTCAATTATCGCATATGGATTTAATTAATATTGCTTTGCAAGTAGCATCTGGAATGGTATATTTATCGGACAGAAAATTTGTACATCGTGACCTTGCAACTAGAAATTGTTTAATAAACGATCAAATGATCGTGAAAATTGCGGATTTTGGATTATCACAAAAGATATATCTTCAAGATTATTATAAAGGCGACGAACAGGATGCTATTCCAGTTAGATGGATGCCACTTGAGAGCATACTTTATAACAAATACACTGTTGAATCTGATGTATGGGCTTTTGCTGTATGCTTGTGGGAAATTTTTAGTTTTGCGCTTCAACCATATTATGGAATGACTCATGAAGAAGTTGTTAAATACATCAAAGAAGGCAATGTTCTTCAATGTCCTGATAATACACCTTTATCAATATACGAATTAATGAAACTTTGTTGGAATAGAAGACCATCCGACAGGCCTACATTTAGAGCAATTTATGAACGACTCGATACAATAAAACACGAAATAGAAGCAGAGAATAAAACGGATAGTGTGGCTTTGCGCATTCATGTCTGAATAAAAATCGAGTAGCGCATGATTAAATATATATATATATATATATATATATATATATATATATATATATATATATATGTGTGTATATGTAATAATATATTACTTACTCCACATTAAAGGTAAGTAATTATTAAAATGTAAATGTTACATACAAAGGCCTTCTTTGTTATATTTGTTATGTCACGTTAATGGCATATCGCTAAGAATATTTATAAAATGAAAAGAAAAAAAAATGTGGCTATTACATATATTAGTAATAACTATGTTGATCTGAGAATATCATTAGCAGAATGCTTTTGAGTACATGCAAAAACTAATTCATACGTTTATTGTTTTCTGGATTAAAAGTAATTTAATATCCTAATGGCGTAGACGTATAGAAATAATTCTATATCTTTACATAATGAAAAAAAAAAAAAAAAGAAAAAAGAAAAAAGAAAAAAAAGTGCTGTATTTGAATTAAATGCTTGAAATATCATTTAAAATTCTAAAATATTAATAATTGCAAGGACTGAAAAGATTCTTGTGGGATTGATCAGCTCCACTAAATCACTATTGCAATAAGAAATTTTCAAAGTTTTTAATTTCACATGTATCATTCTATTGTCCTAACTATTCATATTTATAATCAGTGGTGTGATATCATAAATATGAGCGGCTATTATTTAGTGAATACACGTAAATAACCATAAATATTATACAAATGTTTTAGGATGATAGTAAAAGAACACTGCCCTAATATATTTACATTTTCTATATCTTTATATGTTTTGCTATGCAGATTTATATGTATATTTATACAAACATTCCAGAGCAATATGTCAATCATAATCCAATATTGTGCAAAAAGTAATGCTTCATAATGATTCATATATATATATATATAATTTCATAAATACACAAATTGAATTTGTGCGTATACATATATGCATGAACATTAAATGCATTTTTTTTTGTTTACTCGCAAGTTACATGAGTATATGTATGCATGTACATTAATTCAAAGGAATGCTCATACATTCCATTTTCATTTATTTAAAAAAATTATTTTAATAATATAATTATATACAGAACAGATAAAACAGAGATATAACGCAAAATCTATTAATTTATACTCTGAACTAAATAAACTTAAGACTGAACAAAAAGATATATGACCAAAGTAAAAAAAAAAAAAAAAAAAAAAGAAGAAAAAAAATTATTTTTAAGACCTGTTAGTAAAATATAGAGATCCAGAAAATTCGCAATATAAAACTTGATTGTGCATTTTATGGTTTTGTCCTTTGTGATAATATTAAATTAGCTCCCAATGCTTTGATCTATACTCAAATTTTTTTCTTGTTAAATATATTAGATCGTTGCTATAACAAAAATATAACTTAATGTGTGCTATAAGAATTATGTCAAGGAAAATTACTATGAGGAATGTTGAACCAAAGAGAACATGTATGTAAGTGAGTATACTGTTATATGTAAAATTTTGAAAGTAAATTATATTACGGTACTGTAAAACAATATAATGAATGTTTAAATCATATAATATTATTTAATTAACGTATTACTTGTTTAATGACACATGTACACTTATTTGTTATACATGTTTTTTATAAACTTCCAAAATGTCAACTAAAAACGTATTATAATTAATTTGTTAATAATAATTACTGACTACTTCTTTCATATTATATCTTTTTTTTTTTTTTTTTTTTTTTACGACAGATAAGTAAAATTCTATACATTTTTTTTTTTTAATATTAAATATTAAATATAGTGGTAATCAGTACTAGATATATTCCTTTTTCTTTTCTTTTTCTTTTTTTCTTTTTTCCTTAAATACTGTTTTCTTCTGATAATGTTTTTAAATAATATTTTATTTAAATTGAACAAAGTGCTATTATTACACTGACATTCCAACAAGAATCCATCAATTAATGAATATTTTTAGAGAGATTTCTTTATGTATTTTATACATATTTTATAATAATTTTCAAACAATTTATATTAATATATTTTACGTATATAAATATAAATACATCAGATTTCTACCAAGGTCACACATCTAGATTATTTTTTACTATAACACAATAATGTATTTACGATAGATGTTTATACACAAGATGTATTGATTCGCATATACCTTCATATTTGTTGAGTATTAAGAATGTGTAATATGTGTATGTTCTAACAAGTACATCATGTATCATCGCATGTAACAATAAGTAAAGTAATAAGATACAAGATAATAATAATAATGGAACTAAAGCTCTTCCATATACCTTTTTATATACATTTTTGTACATGAAAAAGGGGGAAGACACCGATTCTGTGCTCTTATAACATCCATGTACTTGTATCCTGCATAAGTAGAAAAAATCTATGTAATACGATATAAAAAAAAAAAAAAAAAAAAAAAAAAAAAAAAAAAAAAAAAAGATAATACACATTTGTAAGCGTATTGTCTCTGACCAAAAAACTTCTGGTATTGTATAATTCGTTGAGTTCAAATTTGTTATTGACAATGTAGACTCTATTCTGAATTTTATGTACAACAAACTCTATTACTTAATCTGTAAAAGCATTGAGACTCCACGACAATACACAATATTTCTTTTTTTTTTTTTTTTTAACAAGTATCATTACTTTTTTTTTTTTTTTTTCTTTTTTCTTCTTAATTTAGATTAAACATATTTATTCAGGATATATATCATAAAGATACATTTGTTTCTATAATTATAATATTTATCATTACTGTATGGAGCTATAAGTATATATTAATTTTAATTATTTTATTTTTTAATCTATGAAATATTTTCATCGTCAATGTATATCGCGGAGTCAACAATGATATTATATTACAAACATGTTGAAAAAAATCTGCTACAAACTTTTACTGATGTACTTTTACAAAAAAAAAAAGAAAAAAAAAAATAAACAACCACTTTCATATTTGTTGTTTTCGATTTTAATTCGTAGCCTAATAATGAACAATAAAAGATTGGGAAATAAATATATTATCATAAATTGGTGTAAGATTAATTTTTATTTCATATTGAATTAATAGTTTACAGATAGAGATATTTATTTTATTTATTCAATTAATTTATATAGATATTTAGACCTTTGGATAAAAGCTCTTATCAATTAATTAATATATGATGTTTATGATATAATCGATAAAATTTTTTTTCTCTTATATTCAACAAAAAATTACTAAACATATGTACAGATGAAAATATATAAGATTGATGCAATTTGTATACATTTTTTAAAAAGTTAATATAACGACAGACTGAATCTTTAATTATTAATTATTTGTTATATGTAATATAAACTAATAAAGAAGGTATGCAAAAAAAAAAAGACATGTACATATGTGAGCATTATATTAGATTTAATTGATAATTCTATATAAAAGAAATTTCATTTAGAATAGAAGACGATATAAGTTTCGTGGAAACAAAATTACTTGACAAATATATAAATAATAAATTATATATGGTAAAGTTATTTTTTAAATAAATCATAAAATTTGTCATAAGTAGATCGCATAATATTGATATTATATAAAAAATTGATAAAATATTGGCTACATATGTACATAATCTAGTTGAACGATCTATTTAATATAATATCTCATAAAATAATATCTCGCAGAGTTTCGAAAATTTAATGATTATAATTACTTAAAGACTAAGTGTGGTTGACAAAGATAATTTTTTGTTCATATATAATTGTAATATTACTTCTAAGAAATAAATATAATTTTTTGGTTTTTAATTTGGTTTAAAATTCATTATTAAACATAAGTGACTATTTATTATTACACAAATGAAATACATAATTAAAATTACTTTTCTCATTTTCTACGAATATATAACTGATCGTTTATTTGCAATGTCTTCTTTTTTTTGTGTTTATTTATTTATTTTTTTTTAAGTTCTTATTCTTTTATTTGTTATGTTTGTTCTTACTTTGTGCAAATAATATATGCAATATACTAAATGCATGTATTAAATTGTCGATTGCGTATACGTATTTGGAAAGATAAATTTCTGTTAATAATTGTATTATTCAGTCCATATTATGTTTGACTTTACTGCGTGCAAATATGTATTGTAATAAGCCACTGTATATAATGATTGCTCTGTATATATACAGGCACTTGTATACATCCATTTCCAGATTAATTATATATTTGTGACAACATATATTTTGATAATAATAAAATGTAATTTTCTTTCGAAAAGATTATTACTAATTAATTAAATAGAAAAAAAAAAAAAAGAAAAAAAAAGGAATGTGTTAAATAATATATAATAAATATTGATAATATATATATATATATTATCTCTTATAATGATATCTTAAGATAGAAATTATTCGATATTTATTGCAGACTTCATAAATGATAAACTTTTACGAGTACATAGGAACTAATGAAAAAAAAAAAAAAAAAAAAAAACCAAAAAAAAAAAAAATACTGATTAAAAATGAATCCACGATAATACTTATTATTGGAATAACTTTTAGATTAAAAAATTTTAGTAACTTATTCGAATTGGTAAACTCTACTAATATTATCTTTCACCTATAATTGTACTTATCATATGAGGAATGTCACATGACGTTTCTTTTTTTTTTTTTTTTTTCTTTTGTTCTTATTAATAATTATAATATTTTTATACAAGGATCATAATCGATGTAACTTTATTTTCCATCAATCAAAATGCGTCCTTTATATTTTGAAATTGACGTACAGCTAAATCAACTGGCAGATCGAACTTATATCTTGTAAGTTTGTCGAGAGTATGAAATGCATCTTGAAATCCTAGTAGGAAAAAAAAAAGAAAAAAAAAAAAAAAGAAAGAAAAGAAATAAAAGAAGAAAAAAATGGGAAAATTATTATAATGTACAAAATAGATATACAGAATTAGATATACCTGTTTTCACCACATAACTCCATGACGTGTAATGACATTCTAAAAGATATTGGCATTGTAAAATGAGCTTTAGCCAAACCACCAACTTATTTGCACTAGAATTAAAAATTAATGTATACAATCGATATGCATAATTAAGTCGATTTTATATTTTTTTTAAAGAATTGAGACAGAACAAATGTTACTTACTTTAAAGCTGCACATATAAATGCTTTAAAATGTGAATCACGGCTTCGTTTATAAGGGCTATGCGAAGCAATAATATTCCCTATGGTAATTAATAAACTCTAAAAGTAATAAATGAATTATATTTAAAGTACAATTATGATTATTAAAGAATTCTTTTGTATTAGTTAATTAATTATTGAACAAAACAAAAGATTTACCTGTTTGGCAGATGTAGCTTTGCCAACAAGATCTAAATTAAAGCTTTGCGATAATTTTTGCGCCGGACTGGAATTATAATAATGGCCATTCTTTATTTCGTAATATTTTAAAATAAGTTCCCAAGCATGCATAAAATTAGCAGAGGAAGGACTTCTTTGATGGAAACATCCCATAAATGGCACTACACTGTTAGAACGTAGATCAGACATTAAACCATGTTGTAACAAATCTCTAATGGAAGCTGCTAGATGCTTCCTTATGGCAGATGTTAGTTTTGCATTACAATGAGTTGATGCAGAATCCGAATCAGATGTGTATTCGTCACCACCTACGTCATCATCCTCAAGCTGATGTTCGTTTTCTATTATAGTACTTAAAACGTGCTCAACTGCAATATCTAATCTAGTTCTTAAATCACGCCAATTATATATTGAATTTTTATTCAAATTTCTTCGTACCCGCTCGCTACCACATCCCAATTGTGATATTATAAACATATGTAAGAGTGTTACGACCTTTTTAACAGTATTCAATGTTTTAGTTTTACTTTCGTTATCTATTGCCCTTTTCCCAAATCTTTTAGTATGATTAAATGAGCCAGAACCATTTGTATGTACCGGACAAGCGCATGTGCATGCCAACGTTTCCGTACTCACTTCTCCTTGAAGATAATTTATAAAACGTTCTAAATCAGCAATTTGTGTTTTCAATTGTGACACCAATTGTTCTTTCATCTTCAAAGGGCTAACTATCTGTAATGCAAATTATATTGCGTTAAATTATGATCTGAAATGTAAATGAAAATTCTTTCCAAATATTAGGAGAAAAAAAGAAATAAAGAAATCACATAAATAAAAAATGAAAAGGAAAAATAAACTCACTTGACTTATTGCATAATCAACTTGCCACCTTAAATCATCTACTGGTAACTTACATAAATCGTCTACATTGAAATTTAATTTTTCCTTCAAGTGATCTAAAAAAAAAAAAAATATATATATATTATTATAAAATTGTAAAATAATTTAAATCATCCTATATATATTATAACTTACTGATTATTATACTTTGACGTTCTAAGACAACGCTTTGCGGTAAATCTGCATCACCCATTTCGTACGCATACTTTTCTAAATCTTCCAATTGTGATTTTAACTGACTAATTAATTCCCTTTGTTTAGTTCTCTGTAATGCCATTTTAGATTCCATATCTATGTCATTAACCATGCTTCCAATCTGCTGAATTAAGATATGTTTAGAGATTTTTTTTAATTACATCTATACACATTAAATATAATAAAAATAAAAAAATAATAATCATAATTACCTTAAAAGAAATCAAGCAAATACTAACTCGGTAATATACATAATATACATGTGCATTTTCTGTACAAATTTTTCAAGTGCATTTAAAGATGCGATTAAAATTAGTATATAGGAAAAATGAAAAATAGAAGGATAAAAAATGATAAAAGCAGTTTCATTGTAGATTTATAAAAAAGATTTATTATATGTCTCATATGGTGTAACATAAAAAGGAGCAAATAAATAAAAATAATGAAAAGTAAATAGATAATTAAAAAAAAAAAAAAAAAGGAAAAAAAGCAAAAACAATATAAATAAAGAAATAAATAAAAAAGCGATATATATAATAGAAAACGTTATTAAAATTTTAAGAAAAAATAATTTCAACCTGTAACTTACATTATCTTTACAAGACGTTGGAGAAATAGGTGTAATAGATCTGCTTTCAAATAATAAATTATTTGGTACATCAGGTATACCTCTAAAAGCAAACTCTTCCAATTCTTTAAGCAATGTCTCCTTTTCGTTAGTCGGTGCGTCTACAATTTGTCGTAGACGAAATTGTACCTAAAAGAAAATCATACATTTATAAGAAACATAATGGTATTATTATGTAGATTAAAAAAAAAAAAAAAAAAAAAAAAAAAAAAATCAATTGTACCTACTTGTGCAAAATGTGTAGTCAATGCTATGAGAGACGAATTGAGCATCTCCTGTTCCTCTTCTAAAATCTTTAATCTTTCCATGTCGTTTGAAAGGCTAAAAGTATCAAATAAAAAAAGGATATCATTTGTAAGATAGAGAAAAAAAAAAAAAGAAAAGGAGGACGTTATGAGATTTAAGGGTGAAAAAAAAAAAAAAAGAAAAGAAAAGAAAAAAAAAGGAAAAAAAAAAATGTCTCGTTCAAACCATCTACTCACTTTCCTATACTATCAACGTATTTATATTCGTCACCAAAGTCATTGTCCCCGTCATTAGCCCCAACGGGAGCCCATCTCTCACCCGATGGTCTATCACTTTCGTCAGAATTCTCAATATCATCATTTTCACAAGTCTTACGTTCAATGGTATTAATTACCTGATACGTTAACATCTCTTCTTGTTCCTGGAAAAAAAAAAAAAAAAAGAAAAGAAAAAAAAGAAAAAAAAGATCATACGACACGTTATATCAAATCATATATTATATCATTGAATTATTATCCTATAAATAATTTCTTTTATACATTTATCATTTTGTTACTTTACCATAATGCTTTCTTAATATCCTCCACATAACACATTCAATAGAAATAATGAACAATAATCTACTTTAAGACTATTGTAGAAGATATTATCGTGTTTAATCCATGAATTAACTTCTGCGCACGTGTATAACCAGAGACGTCACTTGTATTGTAAGAAGACATCGAGGAGGATAATTTTTAAGCGCGTAGGCGGGCGGGAAAATAATATCTTTTCGTTCGTTCTTTCTTTCTTCCTTCCTTTCTTTCTTTTTCTTTTTCCTTTTCAATAAAATTCCAAACTTTATATAAAAATGTACGAATGTCGTATTTAAAATCTTTACGAAAACGTTTTGATATTAAATATTATCGTAATAATTGACTAATTCATGGATATGTTATAATTTTAGGAATTAGGCTAAAATAAATCGATTTTATGTATCGTATATTTAGAACGCAGACATAAAGTATTATACTATAGATTTGACGAGAATAACCTAAAATCATTATTCAAATCTTCTTTACCATCATTTCGTGATCTACTTTACCGTCTGTCTCTTTTTATAATGATCTTTTATCATTCGTGTTTCACGAAAACAGTTTGGTAATACTTGAAAAAATAAATTGGAGAGTCAACATTGAATAGGGAATTATGTTAAAATCTCTTTTTTCCAAAATTTTGTTTCTTTCTTTTCTTTTCTTTTTTTTTTTTTTTTTATGATCTGTAATATTTTCCCGCGCTAATATTTTTAAATTATCAAACGCGGCAATTGTTACCATTTTCAAAAGTCATAATCTTATAGAATTATATTTAAAGCTGTATTTATCAAAAGCAATTGTCTTTGAATAAGATGATAATGATGATGATGATGATGATGATGATGATGATGATGATTTGAAAGAAAGATGATCAAAAAAAGATTTTCTCATTAATTCGTATATTTCTTTGTTTTGTCGTAAGAAAAAAAAAATAATAATAATAATACAAATAAAAGAAAAAAAAAAAAAAAAGAAAAAGAGAAAGAAAATCAAAAAAAAATCATAATCGATTAACATCGTTCTTAAAAATCATTCATTTATACTTGTTTGCATTCACGAAATGCAGATAATCTAAACATGCTTTATATAATATCTCATTTGTTAGTTGTACATTTATAGAACTTTTAAGTAATTGATTATTCTTTAATATATGCAATTAAAATCGCATATATATATGAACGTAATAAAAGAGAACTCGTAAATATTTTCTTTTTTTTTTTTTCTTTTTCTTTTTTTTTTTTATAACAAATTTTCAAGTATTTCTTATTTAATTATTAATCTCTTATTATTTCATACTGACAATAATTTTTTATTCATATACATTGAAAGAAAAAGAGAGAGAGAGAGAGAGAGAGAGAGAGAGAGAGAGAGAAAGAGAAAAAAAAAGAAAGAAATGAATTACAATTATAAAAATTTCTTTGATGTTGTACATTATGTTTGGCATTCGCCGGACGGTTTATACGAGGCAGATATTTTAACAGCAACTTTGGTATCTAATTTTAGAAATCGTCACATTAGTAAACCGCCTTCGAGAGAATATACAAGTACGACAATCGTCGTGATACAAATTGAGGGATCACTAACAAATAATATTTAAAAATGACTATGGCAAATCAGTAAGTGAAAAAATAATTTTTTTTTTATTTTAAAACCTTCATCTCTTTCTCTCTTTCTCTATCTTATCAATAATAGTAATTAATAACATCTAAAGCTTAATTAATGTTATTTTATCATGATATCATGTATTTACATTTTCATACAAATTATGTAAATTATATATATATATATATATATATATGTATGTATGTATGTATGTATACATATTATTATCAATCTTGATAAAAAGTAAATTATATTATGTTATACAAAATTGATAGTTCTGTTTGTTTTATCTGTTTGTTTTAAATTCGAGAAGAAAAAAAATTTAACACAAATAAAATATTAAACACATAAATTAAGTAATATCATTATAAATTAAGACTTTATATAAATATAATATGTATATACATACATATTCACACACACACACGCACATATATATATATATATATATATATATATATATATATATATAACATATTAAATATACAAAACAAAGATAAATTTCATATACAACTGAATCTATTTTTTGATTATTTAATATAATACATACATTGTATTTATTAATTCATCAATGAATTTATTATAGTGGCAGTATATTTATCGATTTTTATCGGCAAGCATATGATACTGTAATGATGGAACCATTTATAAGCCGTTTTAAAGAATTTTCATTAAAGGGAGATAGACAAGGGATGATTCGTGTTATAATCGAATTACCATGTGTATTGAATACAAAAATAACTAAGTCATATAAGGGTAAGAATGATCAGCAAGCGGCATTGCTTTATCAGAAATCACTTGATATAATGAAAGAAGGGAAAAATAAAATGGATGAGGAAAGTAAAGCATGTAATATTCTTACTGAAGCACTGTTTGCAGCCAGTGCATGTAGTTTAATATTTATGAATGCTCTTTTAGAGCGCGCAAAGCATTGGTATAAATTGGGAGCTTGGTTAAGGTGTCTTAAAGATTGCGAATGCATGTTAGCACTTCCTTTGAGCTTTTATGATGAGGATGCAGAAAATAAAAATATTTACTTAGTATATAAAAAGGAATGTTTTCATCTTAAACATGAGTGCTCTAGAAAGCTGGAAATAACTATTCGACGAAAAAAGAAAACACGTGGAAATAGCAGTGGTATGCATTGTTCTTCTGCCGAAATAACAACAGTAAAAAATGTCGTATCAACACCTACTGTGCATGGAAAGTTAAACAGCAGTTTGAAAAGTTGTTCCGATGCGGTAGCATTTCAATTTGACAATAACAGAGGCAGGCATCTTGTAGCAACCAGAGATATTTGCGCAGGAAGTATTCTAATCGTCGATCAGCCCTTCTCCTCCAGCATAGATAAAGAGGCACTTGATAGGAATTGCTTGCATTGTTACAGTTCCCTTAAATTGGAAGACAATGTTAGAATTCCTTGCCGTATGTGTCAAACAGTTAGTATTATGCATGATCTTGTGTGTGCACAAGAGTGATAAATAATTCAATAATTAACTTTTTTTTTTTTTACCCCTCTTTATATCATTATGAAGTTCAGCGCTGCATCCATATTCCGGAAATATACTTTCTTTTTAGGTTTCTTATTGCACAGAAACTTGTCGCAAGGAGTCATGGGAGATGTATCATAAATATGAATGCATGATATTAAATCTTTTCTTAGAAGAAGGATTTAATCAAAGAAAAAATAAATTATCCCATCTTTTGTTGGCTTATAGAACTACCTTGATTGCAGTTTTATATCCAAATGAGAAAAAATATAATGATACGGAAACAAAGCACAAACCATCCAATCTTAATACAGAATTTTTCAAGCAACATCAGTCGAAAGAAAAACACACTGTTATATCAAATACAAATAAAATATATGATCCATTAGATTACACAACTGTTTTACAATTAGAAACAAATTGTACGAATGTAGATCCTAATGTAAATGCTATTTGTAGTATAGAAGCAGTGTTTATAGCCAAATGTTTAATTTTTTCCTTGGATGAAATTGGAATTGATTCATTGGATAATGAAAAATTCATTACTTTAGCGACGGCTACGTTGCAACATTTGCAAGCTATTAATTGTAATGCTTATGAAATTATTGAAAACATATACAATGGAATAACGCACGTTTGGGAACCAAGAAATGTAGGATGTGCTATTTACACCACAGTCAGTCTTACAAATCATAGCTGTTATCCTAATATAGTTCGACATTCTTATCCATCTGGTAAGTGATATATATATATATATATATATATATATATATATATATATATATATATATAAATATATATATACATATTATATTATATTATATTCAATTTCATATTTAATTAGAATTAAATATATGCACTGTACTGACAAACAATTAAGAAATATATCCTTTTATAGGAAAAGTTGTTGTAAGAGCATTACGTTGCATTGGTAAAGGTAATGAGATACTTGATTGTTACGGTCCACAATTTCTTAATGAAGAGAAGTTGGCAAGGCGCGAGTATTTGTGGAAAAAATATAATTTTGTTTGCGAATGCGATGCTTGCAAATATAATTGGCAATTCCCATTGCAAGATACTCTTAATTATAAATGCAAAACATGTTTTAAAACTGGTTATTCATTTAACGAGATAAAAAACAGCATGCATAAAATTAAACATTGTTCGCAATGTAATGAAAAATTAGACTATGGGAAATTAAATAAGCAACTTAGCAGATCTATCGAAAGGAGAGTAAATGCAATTTCTAAAATGTATCAAGGTTGCTATAAAGAAGCATTAAATCAATTATTAGATCATATAGACTTAGTTGAAAGATTTTTGGAAGAACCTAACATAGAGTCTATCAAAACACAGCAATGCCTCATTCAATGTTATAATTTCTTTGGTTGCATTTCTATAAATTAATATAGAACTAATTCTTGTATGATTTTTCTTTTTCTTTTTCTTTTTTTTTTTTTACATATCATATTCAATCTTAAAATCTAGATATTATCTACAAGACAATTGTTGATTTTGTGAAATAAGTTTCTTAATATTTTCTCTATTTTATCTTTATCCGATTGTTCATATTATATGTCTCATAAATAATGATAAAATATGTAAAGAAATAAAAAGGTGTAATCTAAAGGAAGAAAGAAAAGAAAAAAAAAAAAAAAAAAAAAAAAAAAAAAAAAAAAAGAGAAAAAAAATATACAGTTAAAGATAAATAAATAAATGGAGAAATTATCATTCATTTACAATCATCTTAAAAAAGAAAAACTGTTCTAAAAGAAAAATTTCAAATTTTATACCATATAGCCTCATGTATTTCCGGCGATTTAATATTCAATTGTTGTTGTGCAATCATTGTGTGATAATACTGTACTAAATTACTAAAAAAATGGAAAAACGCATAACTTTCGTTTGTTAGTACATGCTTGACATCTCATAACATTGATAATATTAAATGCAATATTTCCATTTTATGGTATTTAAACAATCCCAGATGTATATACAACAAAGTAGTGCATGATTTATCCTTATCATACATTAAAACTTAGTGTAATTGCCTGGGATGACAAAAATTATTACTTCATTGTTCTAAAAGTTTCGTTTGCATGAAGAATAAAAATTTTGTACAGTGTTTCAGCATATACATAATTGCATTCATTGACTTATCTATCCAAACACAATAATAATACCTATTTTAATCTATGATCTGATGCTATTGTGGTTTTTATTAATTGAATTATTACCACATGTGCGTTTCACGAATTTCGCTGATAATATGACCCGCTTGAGTCAATGCCTATAAAGAAAATAGAGAAATTTAATATAATTAATAAAAATAAATTATCAAATAGAGATCGTCATTATAATGATACAACATTAGTATTAGACATATAATTAATGAATATACCTTTAACATGTCACTTGCTTCTTTTCGTCTAATAGCAATATGTTCACTTTCATTCAACAAGGCTTCAGCCTGATCGGATTTATATAAATGAGTTACAAGTTCACTTTGTAAATTATCCTTTACATAGTTGACTAGGAAATGCATTACTGCTTTGGGTACGCTGTCTTGTATAGATTTACGTACGATATAAAAGTATGATTTGATAAGTCGCTCTAAAGAATATAATAATACATTTTAAAATATCGAATTAAATCAATATATATATATATATATATATCAAAAGACTTTTTATAATTACCGATAACATCACAGTCTCGTTGCTCCCGTTCACTTAATTTACGTTGAATTTGCATTGGCACTTCAGGAAGTAAATTAACCGGCTTTTGTTGTGGCGATGATCTTTGTATCTCGAGCATTACATTTGGCTGAGGAGAAATATTTCCTGAATTTCTACTCGGAGATCCTTCAGCAGAAGTAATAGATTCTGTTCTTTCTTGCGGTAATATATTACTCAGTAACCAATGATTTTGTTGCG
Source organism: Vespa velutina (assembly GCF_912470025.1). Lineage (NCBI taxonomy): Eukaryota > Metazoa > Arthropoda > Insecta > Hymenoptera > Vespidae > Vespa > Vespa velutina. The sequence goes on along the minus strand of NC_062189.1, from coordinate 1,801,465 downwards.
CATGCATCTTTTTATTCTGCTCAGAAAAAGATGTCAACTCATCTTGACTGTTGGTCAATTTTGCATTCTGTTATAGACATGGTGAAGGATTAGTATGGGGGTGGATTAATATAAAAACAAAAAAAAAAAGAAAAAAAAAAAAATAAAAAAAAGAAAATGGAATGACAAAGAAAAAGATGCATAATTAAGTATACGTTTTGTTATTAAAATTTCATATTTCAAAATTAATTAATTAAACAATCAAACGTATGATTAGACGTATTATTACAACAATATAAAACTAATTACATAAAATCATGATTTATTTAAATTTTACTTACAGTTTCTGTAGGTATCGCAACAGCAGATGTAGAGTTGTTACTAATAGAAGGTAATTTTCTATTATGTTTAATATTATCTAGATCTGCATTTTTTAATAACGAAGACACAAATGCTGCATCCTTATGAAAATCTGGATGTTTAGTATTAATATATGCTAATTCTATAGCAACCAAATTTTCTACCTTTATAAAAATAAATTCAAAGAGAAATATATACAAATAATATTCTGGATAGAAGAAGAAGAAGAAAAAAAAAAAAAAAAAAAAAAAAAGAAAAGAAAAAATTAAGAAATGAAAATTATACCATCTGATTAGTAGTAGGGAGACGTCTTCGTAATAAATGTGTAACAACGTCAACAATTCTTTCATGTAATTTAGGAAATCGTAACATTTCTTGTTGTACTTCGGTACCACAATGTTGTACAATGCTTTGCATTTCTTCATGTACAAGTTCTACACATCGTAAAGAGGGTTCTTCCAGCCTTCTTATTTGTCTTTTAACTAATAATTCAAAGGACACCTCGGGTACAAAAAGTGCTGGTCTTGGGCCGGTTGCATTTCGTATGGCAGTTAAAATATCGAACTTAGTTAAACCAGCAAGTGGATGGATAGAGTCAAGGGTTTTGCCAAATGTTTCATGAAATATATAACATATCCGTGCACCGCCACATAACTCGGTAGTTTCAATATTTCTAGCAGTTCCCTCGATGGTAGAACAATAACTGCTTGCAAATTTTGTAATAATTTGCAATAAAGTTTGACTTTTATCCCCGACATCTTCACCATAAGAAGAGAGTAATGTTTGAAATTGTGATACCATAACGTTAACTCTTGTCTAATTTAAAAGCAACAAATTAAATTAACAATTATTAGCAATTTTATATGAATAGCAATAATATATAGAATTTAATTGACATTATTACCTTCAATTCTGGCAAACAATCACGTATATGATGCATTAATAATCGATTCAACATTTTAGCTAAATAAGGTGTACCATTTCTATTTGCTAACGTTGGATATTTGCGTTGTAAAAATATAGCTTCGTCCTTTAATGCATCTTGAATACTTTTATTACTTATTATGTCCTGTTGCGAACGATTAACTACACCAATGATTCCTAATTTAACAGGAATTACTCTACCGCACAATATATCTATCGCGTCTGTTCCTATTATTATCAAAAGAAATGAAATAAAAGTATTAATGATCCTTTAATATATAGAATAACATTCTATTAAAATAAATATACCTGCATCCATAAGATCTAATTTTGTAACAACAGCAAGAGTACGCCTGCCATCCGGATCTACATCTTTACTAAGTTTCAAACTTTCACTTGTGGCCATATCTGTATTAGCAGTGACAACTGCTAAAATGATGGAATTAGGATTACATATGTATTCCAATACAAGTTGACGAATTTGATTTTCAATATCTTCAGGTTGATCTCCTACTGGCACTTTTGTAATACCAGGCAAATCTATAAGCGTCAAATTAACGACTGAAGTTGAAAAGATTTTAAGATTGATTGGTTCAGGACAAATTCCTTTATTTGATCCAGCTGTACGATCTGTCTCTGCTTCAATTTCACTACGTATATCATCAAAATTTCTAAAGATCTTATTTTTTTTATGTAGGAATGTACCCCACTCTTCCAAATCCATTGTTCCATTTTCTGCACTACGGTGTTCTTTATCTTCCTTTGGTGTATATATAAGTTGTAGTATCAATGGTCGACGAGTTACTATACCTGTTCCTCTAGGAAGGAACGAACGGCCTACTATATTTTCTATTACAGATGACTTGCCAGAACTCTAAAAACAAATTGGAAATAATATATTTGTATTGAATGAATTCAATACAATCGACAAAGGGGAAATTCTATGCTACGAATATTTTGATTAAAAGAAGAAGAAGAAGAAGGGGGGTGGGGGAAAGAATAAAAAATTGAATAAAAAAATTCTGCGATATTTGTTAACAACAATTTTTACAATTCTTTTTCTTATTATTTAATCATTGTAAATAATAATTTTGCATTAAAATGATATCATCGTATCATCGTATATATAAATATTCAAATTTTTTTTCATGACAATGAGAACAAAGGAAGAAAGAATGAAAAGCAAATAAATGTTACGATTTGGAGCAATTATCATGTGTTACATGCTTATATTTAAAATATTGACTAACCTGAGTTCCCAAGACAACTATTTGTGGAAGCTGAATAGCATCTGCACCAACAGTATTAAATACATCTTGTAATTTATTTATTACTGGTATTAAAGCTTCCATTGTGTTCAGCTATATAAACGTATATATCAAATCGATCGAATCAAATAAATATTCTCACTCAACCGGTTAAGGATTTAACGAACAGACTTTGACCATTAATACGTATTTTATCATTCGTTTAATAATTCAAATACTTTTAGATTTTTTGTATCGAGATGTCAATTTGACAATTAATTAATTAGTTAAAAATATTTCTTACCAAATTAATTCATATATAATTGAAGTGATATCACATTCCTTAATAAATCTCGTTAGAAACGAATTCAACATTATACCCCTCTTTCTTTGGATCACTCAGGGGAGCCACCCGTTACAAGTTTCCATTATTCGCAAACGCGTGCGCATTTTCTATTCTTGCATCTCTCTATGTATTACATATGTAACATAAAATATACATACATACATGCATAAGTATTTAATTATTTATAAGCAAAAATTAAGTATACTTATGATATATATGTATATATATATATATATATGTATATACATATATATGTATAAGTGTGATAACATAATATTAAAATATTTGTCAATATATTTCTATTAAAAAAAACAAAAAATAATCTTCCTTTATAATCAAAGAAATAGATGAATTTTTATCAAAATGATCGTTATCAATTCAAAGTGGTACGTGTCAATTTCAACAAATTATCAAATTCTTTTCGTCGATCTTTATTTTCTTACATTCGATCGACGAAATGTAAGAATACTAGTTGGAATCTCTTAGAAATAAATATCATATTAATTTCTATCAAATGTCTTTGTAAGTTATTCATACTAAAACGTAAGTGATTAAATATTTTACGCGTGTCATTTTTCATGTCAAGAAAAACTATAAAAGCAATTTAACGATATATCCAAGAATCGAAGATTCTTTGATATCGAATGAATTAATCGATATATTAAACATTTAGCAACTTCATTTGTGAATAGTTATATATATATATATATATATATATATGTATATATGACATTTAGTTTCATATACGAATAGAAAGGTATGTTTAAATTCTGCATAATAAAATTTGTCTCTTTTATAGGAAACTTCATTCAGTACAAGTTGTATAACATCCGTTATGTTGGTAAAACATAACAATAATGTTGGCAATATAGAAACAAATATCGATAGTGGACAATGATTTTAAAAACATTAGTACGCGCGAAAGTTGTGTCGTGTGCATTTACCGGTGGAAAATATTTATTTAATAATATAAAGATATTAGAAAAAATGGGACCTCTCGAAACGGCAAAAAAAATTGCTGCTTATAAAGCTATCGACGAATACGTCAAGGTAATTTATATATATTATTTTATTTTGTCGTAAAATGATATATCAAAAAAAATTTTTTAGAGGTTAGTAAAACATAATGATATCTGCGTTGATTATAATTATTGAATTTAATTTGTAGGATAATACCGTAATCGGAATTGGTAGTGGATCTACTATTATTCATGCTGTACACAGACTTGGTAAGAATTATTAATAATATTTTTTCAGGTATTGTACTCAGTATATAATATTTCTTCATATGTATATATATATATATATATATACACATATTTTCAGTTCTTTCATTTTCATGAAATAATATTTTTTTTTTAAATCATTATTATACTCTACAAATACTAATTGTTTTATAAAATGTTCTCCCTGATAAAATTATATTAAGATCATAATAAAATAATTATTATAAATTATGTGTGTACTGTATAAAACTTTTATCTTACTTACCCTAATCTTAACCTTTGATCTTTTTAACATACAATAAGATTTTTCCTTATGTATTTTTTGGATAATATAATTATATCTATATTATATATTTTTGACCATGATTAAATGTTTAATATCATATATACGATTTAGAGTTTATATTTTTAACAGAAGTGTAATCTTTTTTTTTTTTTTCTTTTTTTTTTCTTTTTTTTTTATAGCCGAACGTGTAAAGGAAGAAAAACTTAACGTTGTTTGTATTCCTACATCGTATCAAGCTCGACAACTGATATTGAATAATCATTTAACATTAGGCGATTTAGAATCTTTTCCAAAGGTATACATATTTTTATAAAATTCGATATAAATTGTTCGTTCGACAATTTATAATTTATTATATAATACTTCATAGTTAGATTGTGCCATTGATGGTGCAGACGAAGTTGATGCTGAAATGAATATCATCAAAGGTGGTGGGGGATGTTTGCTTCAAGAAAAAATTGTCGCTTCATGTGCCAAAGAATTTATTATTATAGCTGATTATACGTAAGTTATAATATTATTATTAATTATAATAGAATAATACGTTTCTATTTCTATTGATTATTTTATATGATATAATAAATTTTATAATAAATTTTAGAAAACATTCGGAAAAACTTGGACAACAATATAAGCAAGGTATACCTATCGAAGTAGTTCCTATGGCATATGTTCCTATTCAACATAGAATTGAAGATAATTATGGTGGCGACGTAAAGATAAGAATGGCCGTTGCTAAAGCTGTAAATATTAATGTTATATCTTATATATTTGTCTATTTATGTTAATGTAAAAAATACTTTTTCCATGTGTATTATTCTTTTTTTTTTTTTTTTTTTTTTTTTTTTTGCAGGGACCTGTAATAACCGACAATGGTAATTTTATTTTGGATTGGCATTTTCCACAAGATTTGAGCGATTGGAATAAAATCAATGAAGAAATTTTATTGATGCCTGGAGTAGTAGAAACTGGTCTTTTTATTAAAATGGCAAATAAAGCATATTTTGGTATGACAGATGGCAGTATCAAGGAACAACCATAAAAAAAATTATTGTATATATAGACAAATGTTATTTTTCATATTACACGATATGATTTTATCAGAATTTAAAGAAGTTCATGTCTTGCCTTTAAATATATAATTTTTGTTTTCTTATATTATACAGTCATTTTAATATATTATTAGGCATTTTTTTAATATTGTTTTATATCGACTGATTTACATTACGATTGTTTTTTAACGAATTTGTGGATATTGTTTTTTATATTATCGATATTTAAATGTAAATTTATTTTTTACATTGTACTTAAAAAGTTGTACTTAGAATATATTTATTGGTAGAAACCATGGGAAATATTTGTGTATATATAATTTTGTATTAATCGAACATTAATAGAAGCCACCATGACATTTAAATGAATAAAAAATAATAAAATATGATTTGATACTTAACACTTGGATTACATTTTTTTTTTTTTCTTTTTTTATTATTTTTAATTTTTTCCTTCTTACTTAATATATGCTTTTATTAATTATAATGCAAATTACAATGAAAATCCTATAAATCTATAATAATATTAATTATAATCATTTTAAAGAAAAAAAAAAAATTTCGCCCGAACAGGGACTCGAACCCTGGACCCTCAGATTAAAAGTCTGATGCTCTACCGACTGAGCTATTCAGGCACTTGCGATTCGAAGTGTTTTTACGAATGTTCATCAGTTACACGATTTAAACATTTATTTTTTTTTTTAAATTGTTCATCACCTCATAGCATATATAACTTCAACGACACCTACAAATAATAATAATTCATAAAAGTAAATGAGAATTAATAAGAAATATATGAATAAATAAGAAACATGTAGGAGTATAAAATTAAATTATATCGAAATATTAAATTGAAATTATTATTATATTGAATAATTTAATAATAATAACGCGCGTTAAGAGTCGCATAATGTTTAATCAGTACGTATTATATCATTTAAATATTATTTCATCTTACTTCGTCTACATTATATTACGTCATTTAAATAATTATGAAATCATCGAAGATATTAATTTTTAATTTTATTCGTTTGAAAAGAGAGATAGTAGATACGAATAGATTATATTGAATTTGAAAATAATTTCTTAGAGAAGCTCAAGTAACATAATAACAATCTCTGGAAGATAATAAAGATATCTCGAGGAAAAGAAAGCTTAATCAATCTCGTCGAAACAATTTTTAAAATGATTTTCTTAGAATTTCTAATATAGCATGGAATATTATTAGTATTAAAATATTAACGTTTCTTTCCTTCTTTTTACGTGATAGCACATAATTATAATTAATGATTATAATTAAGATTTTTACGTATATATAGACGATTGGCAATGGATCCCAATAGATGATAAATACGGCACAATACGAAACTATTCACAAATATTATACCGATTTTGAAAAGTTACGGTCTTGAATTTATTTTCTTATTTTTGTTATTTTTTTATGCATTTATTTATTTATTTCTTTTTTTTTTTTTTTTTTTTTTTTTTTTTCTTTCTTTTTTTTCTTCGTTATTATGAAAATCTATCGAAAGTATTTTTTTTCTTTAATCAAATTTTGCAGTAAGTAATACAAATATTTTATACTGTTTTACATTTCGATAGATATTTTATGAAAGGATATATTATTATATTATTCTTTTATAAGATTGTATTGTACAGATCTTTATTATAATTTAACGTACACAAAATAATATTTATCACGTGCGAAATTGTACACACATGTGAAATTGAATATATATATATATACATGCCGATTATCTCGTGAACGATGCATTTTTTATGCGATTTAACAATTATTTATTACACTTAAATATTATTTACAAATATCCAAAAAAAAGTATTAAAAAAAAAAAAAAAAAAAAAAAAGAGGAAAAGAAAAAAGATGAAGAAGTAGAAGCAAAAATAACTATGTTGACCTTTACATTTCGAAAAGATCATGATTGAAAAAAATTCTGTTTAGATGTTCTTCCTGGATGATTAAATTTGCAAATTTTCCTTAATAAATTTCCTTGTAACTTCAATCAGTTGCGAGATATTCACTTGTGAACATATGTGGACAGACTCTCTATATACTTATTTTACGTAATTGGATATATATATATATATATATATATATATATATATATACATATTTATGGATATATAAATTGGAGGATCACATTAATAACGTTATTATGACGCTTCCAAAAATTCTTGAAAAAGTTCAATCACACTTTAAAAATTTCAATTGACATTTTATGAAAAAATTTTATTTTTTAACATACGTCATTTTATTTGTTTAAATTAATCAATATTCTTTAGAATATTTTTTTATTAGATGCAACAGCGTATCTACACACTCGATTGAGTAATTAAAGTCGGTCCCTTTGAGCACTCTGATCATAAGTAAATGTTAATTTATAACTATAATATAATAAATATTATATAAATATATATAAATTAAAATCTATAATAAAAATTTGACAAATTTTGCATAATAATATTGATATGTACGTATATCGATAAAAAAATAATTCTATTTATTATTATTCGAATTAAAAATATTTTTTATTATATATTTATTAATATAAAATTCTTATAATAGAAATAATTTAATGCATTTTCATGCACTGTAAGATTGTAAAACGTCTTTGAATTTTAAATTAATATCATTTAAATTTTAAATTAATTCTATTATCAAACTTATTTAAAAAATTATTACAATTGAACAATTGCTTTATTTTTCATAGCTTTTTTAAATATTGTATCCACTCAACAAAGAAGACAATGTGGGTAAGTAAGAAAATTTTTTTATGTACATATATATATATATATATATATACACATATACTCACACATATGCACACATATATATAAAAAAAATATTATATTTGGAAAATATTATTTCATACTTTTTAATATGTTTCACAGCATTGAGAATTTTCAATGTGACAATGGAGATTGTATAGCTAATGAGTTTTTATGCGACGGACAAGCAAATTGTAAAGATAAATCGGATGAAACGCAGTCTCTATGTTCTGAAATACAATTAACATGCTCACCATATGCCTTTAAATGTAATTATGGTGCTTGTATTGATGGTGATCTAATATGTAATGGAAAAAAAGATTGCATTGACAACAGTGATGAAACATTAACTAAATGTTTATATAGCATGGAAAATATTACAATCTCTATAAGTTGTTCCATAAATCAATTCAAATGTGATAATGGTCAATGCATCGATTCTGAAAGATTGTGCAATGGCAATGTAGATTGCAGAGATCATTCTGATGAAACATTTTCCAAATGTGGAACATTAAAGTAAGATTATATAATTTAATTAATATAAATTATTAAACTATAATATATATCTAATAATATTGTTTCCTCGTTAAATTTTTTCTAGCTGCAATGAATTGTTATTTCGTTGCAACTATGGGGCTTGCATAGACGGTAATTTACAATGCGATGGTATAATAAATTGTGAGGATGGGTCAGACGAAGATCCAAAATTCTGCACAAAAATTGTAACAAATCCAATTTCTATTATATCTACATCTCCTTCAAGAAATAACACATCAATGCTATCCTCATGGATCCCAAAAAGACCAATTCATTGTTTGGTACCTCCTCAGCCAGCAAATGGTAAATGGCAATTACATAAGTCGCAATGTCAAACACAAGAAAACTGTGACGTGCAACAAGGTGTACAATTATATAGTGGTGCTTATTTGGTTTATACCTGTAATCCTGGCTATAAAATAAATGGTTATCCTTATGTATTATGTGATTTAGAGGGTAAATGGTTAAATATTCCAAATTGTATTGGTAAGATTTATAACATAAATGTCATTATAATAAAAAAATGTATCGACATTACTATATTTATATTACTTTTGATTATTTTCTAAATGTATCTTTCATGATTTTAGAAATACGTTGTAAATCATTGACTTCAGCATCAACAAATGCTATTTGTACATACAATGGTAAATGGACAGTTTGTGAATCTCCTGTTTTACCTGAAACGATCGCAAATTTAAATTGTCGTACCGGCTATCGTCCAGATAGTATATTCCTATCAAGTACAAAAGATCAAATTAGATGTAATGAAAATGGTCAATGGGAACCAGAACCAATAAAATGTATCCCAGGTATGCTAATTATTAATTTTTATATTGGGACTGATAGTATAATATTACAAACTAGTAATAAAGAAACAATTATTTTCTTTAATTGAAGTTTTGTTGTAAAAAATTCTACTACATGCGAATACTCATAATCCAAATAATCTTACAATTGATGTTAGAATACTTAATTGAAATTTAAATACTGTCAATTATATGAAAAAAAGATTTTATAATAGATACATCCTTAGAATTTTGCACATTACATATTATGATAAAAATCTTCAAATTTGATTATCAAACGATTTAAGATAATTCATGTGTTAAAAATATTATAATTATTGACTTATGCTAAAAGGTTTAACCAAATGGAATTAGATTATATTTATTTATTTAATATAATACAATGAGATATTTTTAATTTATTTATTTACTTCGTGAAAAATTTGTTAAATAATTAAACATTGTAATAATAAATAATTAAAATATTATCAAAAATCAATTAAAATACTAAAAATTAGAACATTGTTAAAAAGTTGTAACTATTAATTTTTTTTTACTTATTTCAATTGTGTACAATATTTTTAATTTTAATATATTTTTTTAGTATGTGGAGTTCTTACTCCAAGCACAAAACCTCTCATAATATATGGCAATGCTATTGATATTTCTTTACTTCCATGGCATGCTACTCTCTATGAAACAAAAAGTCCAGATGGACCAAAGGAATTTACTTGTGGTGCAACAATTATAAAAGATAATCTCCTTATCACTGCAGCCCATTGTGTTTTTGATGAAACAAATAAAAAAGTAAATGACCCAAAAAGATATTATATAGCAACTGGAAATATTTTTCGTGACTATGATTCTCCGCTACATGATCCACATTTTGTTAAAAAGGCTCAAGTATGGGACATTAAAAAATTATTAATTAATATTTTAATTATAAAATTTATTATGTATCATTTTTCAGGTTAAGAACATTTATGTTAACTGTTATTATATGGGCTTAGAAGGAAATTATGGTTGGGACATAGCTATTTTAGAGATTGATGTGCCATTTGTATTCTCAGCTTTGTTATTGCCAGCATGTTTGGATGAAACTTTTATTGAATTTGGATATGGGATAGTTGCAGGATTCAGTAGAACCATTTTAGGAGCATCAAGTTTTCTTCTAAGATCTGTAAAACTGCCTTATGTTCCTTTTAATCAATGCAGATCTGCAAGCAATGCTGAATCTGAGAAGTTCATAATGCCTGACAAATTTTGTGTGGGCAATACAAATGGTTAGTAATAATATATTAAATAAAAATTAATAAATGAAATCAAACATTTATAAATGATCAATATATGTATTCTAGGGACATCCATCTGTGATGGTTATGGTGGCGGAGGATTGGTATTTCCAAATGGAGATTTGTGGTTTTTAAGAGGTATTGTTAGTATTGGTCTTGGTATAATGGTAACAGCTAAAAGTGAACATTGTTATAGTTATTCATATGCTCTTAATACACGTATTTCAAGTCATATAATTTGGATTCAAGATATTATTCTCAGATTAGAATCATCTAAACCAATTCCTATGTGTCATAATTCACATCGTAACAGATTTCTATAATTTGATAATAAAACTTAATAATAAAACTGAGTTTATATAATCTATTAGTTGTTAAACCTTCAAATAAAGCAATAAATTGTATACATTAAAAACATAGATAATTTTCAATTCTTTCTCATATATATATATATATGAACATTATTTATTATGTTATAAATAAATATCATATATTTTTATTTATCACACATTACAATTTCTTGTTGTAGAAAAATTTGGAATTTATTATTTGAATTGATTCGATCGAGTTTGATACTATAGCGCCAGCCAATCGTTAACAGCCCACGTGTTCTTTCTCTTGAGAAGTATATCGTTTCTTTCGAACTAACCTATAATGTTTACAATCAAATAAACGAATGCAATAAACACAATCTATACAAACGAACAATTTCCATTTATTTTAGGTAATTTGATGTAAATTAGTATAATATTTATATTGTATATAATATATTATTAACAAAATGATGTCAAAATATATATTACGTTCAACTTGTATCTTTGGAAAATATATGCAGGTATTTATTTTTATTATGCAAGTAAATTTTTTTTTTACAAAATTTATGAAAATAATAGTAATAATAATAATAATAATAATAATAATAATAATAATAATAATAATAATATATTTTTCAGAATAATTTGCCTGTAATGCTAAGTGCTATTTCGTATCCTCATAATTCTTTAGAACAGATCAGGCATATAAATAAACATTGGAATCCTAAGTATAAGAAGGAGAGGAAAGAAAAATTTATTAAAATAGATCTACCAAATTTTCATGAGACTAATAAAAAAAAAGCTGCGGAAAGAAAGCGCTCATTATTAAAACAATATGGAATATATCCTCAAAAGCAATGGACGGAAAGACCAATTTTTATTAGTTGTACTCCTAATGCTTTTGACTCTTATGTACCACCAGAAGGCGATGGAAAGTTTTCTACAATTACCAAGGCGGTATAATGAGAAATATTATTAAATAAAAATTTTTGGATGATAACAAATAATAATATGATTAAATTAATACCATATAATAAATATATTAATATAAATATATTAATAGGGAGCAATGCAAAAAATGACAGATGTAACAATGAAAGGAAAATCAATGATGGCCATTAGAAAAATTAAATCATTTGAAGACACATTTACATTAAAGAATTTCCCTCAAGAAGCTTTAAATATTTATATTAAAGCGCACGAAGCCTTAGCTGCGTAAGTTATTATAGAAAATAATAATTGCTGTTTTTTTTTCTTTTTTTTTTTTTTTTTTTAATTATATAGATATTTATTATATTTACAGAAAAGATATGAACGCTTTGATAGAATACGTTACAGAGAGTGCATATTCCGTAAGTTTAATACATTCGTGATTTATAGCAAATGTTATTTACATTAAATATAATATATGTATAACTTTCAGAAAATGTTGCATAATGTTATGGATAAAAATATTCGTTGGAAGTATGTGGAATCATTAGAACCGCCTCGTATTGTACATGCAAGATGTCAACATCTAATTACAAAGGATAATCTATTTGGACAATTAACAATGCGCATTCATAGCCAGCAGGTTCTGCTAGTTATATTATACCTTAAAAAAAAATATATTTAATAATGAAGATAATCAAATCTTAATATTAATATATTATTTTATAGATTTTAACCATATACGATAGATTTGGCCGTTTATTAAAAGGAAGTGAAATCTTAAAGAAAGATGTTCTTGAATATATCGTATACGAAAATCATTTGGCAAATCAATATGGAAAGTGGCGTCTTCACGAAAAGATTATACCATCTTGGATGCCTCCAAGAGAAGTAGGAGAAAAAACATATATTTTATCACCGGAAACCGAAAAAGTTATAACTCCTGATCTACCAAACAAATCTACCGATACTACGAATGCTGCAGAAACTACTGCAAATTAATATTATATTGAATGTTAATCGTATCATAAAATAACAATAATTCGAATCATTTTTTTATTAACGGTATCATCTATTAAATAGATCGTTTGTACATATATTAAATATACTCGTTAAAATAATAATTAAAATAATAAAATTATTTCTTCATGTTTTTGAAAAATAATTGTAATCTATGATCGATATTAAAAATATATTTCATTGATGAGACGTCAATGAAATTCTCACGTTTGATTTGTTCTCAATAACGAAGGAATCCAATTGGGCGAGAAACAAATTCGTGTTAACGAAGTATAATCGTCACGTGAAAACCGTGCGGTAAGATATAAAAGAAAGAAAGGAGAAAGAGAAAGAGAAAAAGAGAGATGGACGTAGCAATCAGTGGCGCCGCCTGACGTAAAAAAGTTTAACTGAGAAATATCGTGGAAGTTAAAATTGATACATAGTTCGGCCAATAGGGGGCGAAAGAAGTGACGTGAATGAGAGGACTAGACGAGACGAGAGAGAGAAGACGGGTACGATACGATACGTTAGAAAATAGAAACGGTGATATTAAAATACGCGAGGAAAGGAAAATTTTTAATCGCGCCTAAAGGAAGGAATTTTCTTTATAATGGGCACGCGTTCATATCGGTGATAGAAGACGCGACGTTACATATAAAGAAGAGCCGTATATATTCGCTTAGAGTAGATGCGAGAAAGAGAGAGAGCGCGCTATACTCTCTTCCTCTCATTCTCTTCTCTCCCTTCCTAAACTTCTTCTCTTTGTCTCGCTTAACATACATACATACATACATACATACATCCATACATACATACACATATAC
>NC_062189.1:1770071-1777571 GCF_912470025.1 Vespa velutina | reverse complement strand
AAGAAAAAACGAAGAATGTCAAGAATGTCAGTTGGACGAGCCTTCGTCTTCGTCTTCGCTTTCGTCGTAGTTGTCGATCTAATGGAAGGAGTTCGTATTTAATTTAAAAGGGAATGAATGTCATCGAATTTGCGGATGAACGAAAGGGACGACGACTATTATTTTATTGTTGTATCCGTGGGCCAATTAGTTTTCTGATAATAAATGGTGACTTAGGGGAGATAGGAGAGAGCGAGAGAGTGAGAGAGAACGATTGAGATGAGAGAGAAAAAGAGATAGAAGGGATAGAGAAGAGAAGAGAAGAGAAGAGAAGATGAGAGCAGTGAAGAGGAGGGAAGAGAAGAAGATGATGAGAGGTCGTATGTTGATTATATAGTAATCGAATGTATGAAGAAAAAAGAAAAAAAAAAAAAAGAAGAGAAAAGAGAAAAAGAAAAGGTAAGGAAAGGGAAGAGAAAAGAAATATTCATGGCCGAAGAAATTTCTCTCTTGGATGTTATATTACATCGGGTAGAAAAAGAGAAGAAGAAGAAGAAGGAGGAAGAGGAGGAGGAGGAGGAGGAGGAGGAAGAGAAGAAAGAGGAGGAAGAGAAGAAAGAGGAGGAGGAGGAGGAGGACGAGGACGAGTTTTCTTTTTCTTTTTTGTATGTATTGAGAAATCAATGGTTTAACCTCGATTGAAGGACTGAGAAGTACGGGAAAGAGAACGAGACAGAGAGAGAGAGAGAGAGAGAGAGAGAGAGAGAGAAAGAAAGAGAGAGAGAGAGAGAGAGACAGAGAGACAGAACTCGATGGATCCGATGGTGGTACGCCTACGTAATGTGCATTCGTTCGATCATATCCAGTTAAATTTCTGGTGCATGTCATGCGTCGAAAAGAAGAAAAAGAAGGTAGTAAGAAAAAATAGTAATAACAATAATAATAATAACAATAATAATAATAATAATAATAATAGTAATAAGAAGAATAATATTAGCCGTAATAGTAATGCTAATAGAAATTTGTTAAAGAGGAAGGAGGTGAAAGAAAGAGGACGAAGACGATAACGAAAGGAAGATAGATATATACATATATTCGTAGAAAGAAGGATGTTCTGACACATACGTACGCACGCATATATACACACACATACATACACGCACGTAGAGATACATACGCGGGCACACTTACATTACATATATACATACACATCGATTGTGTCCAGAGTAAAATCGCGGCGGAGTAAGGGGGGAGGGGAGGAGAGGTTGCACACGACGTCGTCGTTTCACGTTTGGGATCCTCGAGCTCCTTGTACCGGATTATTATTGGGATACGGATTCGAATAAAGAAAAAAGAAAAAGAAAAAACAGGAAAAAAAAGAAGAAAAAATAAAAAAAAAAAAGAAAGGATGATAAGGATGACGTTTTTATTACGACAGAAGAATCTAAACTCAAAGAGTTTGGATGATAATTTGGATTGGATGATATTGGTAGAGGGATAGAAGGAACGTCAGGGAGTGAAAGAGGAAAGAGGAAAGAAGAAACATATATAAAAATAAATAAATATTACGAGTAGAAAAAAAAATTACGAGTCGAAGAGAAAAAGAGGAAGAAGAAGAAGAAGAAGAAAAAGAAGAAGAAGGATAGGAAGAAAAGAAAGAGGAGAAAGAAGAAGAAGAAGAAGAAGAAGAAGAAGTGAAGATAATAGAGGTCGAGGAAGAGGAGGAGGAGGAGGAGGAGGAGAGGGGCATTCGCGGAGGTGCCACGAAGAATGTATAGGTGTACGGATTACCAAAGCATCGTCAGGATGTTCAAGAGCAGGATCTTTCAAGGCGATCTCAGCCCAGTCCCGATTCCGGGCAGCTTGCAACAGTCCAGTACGTACTGGTTAGAGGGGGAATTATAAAGCGAGAGAGAGAAAGAGAGAGAGAGAGAGAGAGAGAGAGAGAGAGAGAGAGAGAGAGAGAGAGAGAGAGAGAGAACTCTTACGGTTTTAGATCGATCATAGAAGGCGCGTTGTTTCGCGCAGAGGATCTTGCCGACTGGGGACGGGCACGATCGATCTTCCCGGGACCTTTCCTCTGGTCCAGATATTATAACACGTTCGAATTGTCTCCTCGACAATTTTCTTTTTTTATCATAAAAGAGGATAATTCAATTTCATTGAATACATAGGAATATATATATATATATATATATATATATATATGTATGAATGTATGTATGAATGTATGTACGTATGAATGTATGTATGTAGGAATATGTGTGTGTGTAAGAATTTGCAATTTAAACTGGATAAATCGCGATAATAAATATTATAACGCGTAATCTTATTATATTATATATTCCGTCAGGATTTAGAGGAATAAGGGATAGATTAGACGGAGATATGTTAGATGGAGATATGTAGTCAGGGGTAGATAGGTAGGACTCTAGATTAGGTAACAAGAAAAAGAAAATATAGAGAGAAAAAAGTTTGTCCAGTTTCCTTCGTTTAAGAGGATGACAATGCGCAGGGGGAGAGGGAGAGAGAGAGAGAGAGAGAGAGCTTTACCTTCTTCGGCTTTCTAAAATTGACAGGATAAGGGATGATAGTAGCGTCGGTGTTTGCTCTTAAGATGGAATATATAAATATATACATACATATATATATATATATATATATATATATATATATATATATATATATATATTAAAAAAGAAAGGAAGAAGAAGAAGAACAAGTGGGGTGGTGGGGGATATATCTTGGTGGTAGTGGTTGTGGGGGGGTGAGAGGTTGAGGGGTACCGAAGAGGTCAACGACCTCTCTGGTGCAGCTGTTATTGATCGAAGAGGACTCGCAACATCGTACCACCGTTACGGCAGAGAGAGAGAGAGAGAGAGAGAGAGAGAGAGAGAGAGAGAGAGAGAGAGAGAGAGAGCGAGAAAGAGAGCGAGAGAGAGAGGGGGGGGAGAATCTTGTTCCATCTCCATTGAAAGGAGAGGAGAGGATGCTGCTGCTGCTGCTGTTGTTATTGCTGTTGCATTCTTCTTCGGTGTGGTCCACTCGAAATTCTTTTTTTCTTTCATTATTTTTTCTTTCTTTTCTTTTTTTTCTTTCTTTTTTTTTTTCTTTTCGTTCTAACACACCCTCGGAACATGTTCTCCAAGAAGCCTTAGGTGAGGTGATGGCATGACGATTTGCGTCGAATTATCTCGAGACGAACGTTCGTAATACGAATCAAATGTAACGCGTCACTTCACACGTTTCAACGAACGTAATATATATATATATATATATATATATATATATATATACATACATACATATATATATTACATAGTTCTACCAGCACCTGCACCCTGGTATCCTGTCTTCTACCCTTCCCACCCGTTTTACCCTCTTGGCACCTCTCCTTTCTTCCGCTGCTTGTGCATACACTTTTTTGTTCATTCCTTTGCGGCCTTACTTACGGAGCATCGTCTCTTTTTCCTTTTCTTTTTCTATTTTTTTTTTTTTTTCTTATTTATAACGAATGAAAATGGACACCAAAATGAACGAAAGAGAGAGAGAGAGAGAGAGAGAGAGAGAGAGAGAGAAAGGTAGAAAGAGATAGAGATAGAGAATATCCCGGTCTCAGATACGATGGGGTTATTTCAAACGTAAAGCGAGATGGAGAAGAAGAAGAAGAAGAGGGAAGAAAAAAAAAGGAAAAAAAAAAAAAGAAAGAGAAAAGAAACTTTCCCGAAATAGTTTTTACGGATATGCTCGCCCTATTTCCCCACCCCCATTCCCAACCGGCGTCCTTCCCGATCCCACCTATTGCCTCGTCTTTTCTTAGGTTTTTTTTTTGTTATTCTTATTGTCGTCGTCATTTATTTATTTATTTATTTATTTATTTATCTATTTATTTATTTATTAATTTGGTTTTTTCTTTTCATTTTTTTTCTCTTTCTCTCTTTTTTTTTTTTTTTTTTTTTTTTTTTTGTTATCGCGTTCGCTCCAATTCTCACGAATGAGTGACCACCAAGTGTTGTATCTTTTTCAGGTCAACAAGGTCAGCAAAATGAGCAAGAGCTGGCGACGAAAATGTTGCAAATTCAAAGCAAACGATTCTACCTTGACGTGAAGCAAAATAGACGTGGAAGATTTATCAAAGTCGCCGAGGTATTTTATTATTATTATTATTACTATTATTATTATTATTATTATTATTATTATTATTATTATTATTATTATTATCATCATCATTATCATTATTATCATTATTATCATTATTATTATCGTTAAACTTTGATTATTTTTTTCTATACGCGTATATATATATATATATATATATATATATATATATATTGGTATGCGGAATGGGCCAAAAGTTGTTCTTTAGGTATTGCGGTTTCGTGATCTGAAGTAGGAAAAAAAAGAAAGAAATTTATCTTTGAATAGTCTCGAAAAATAGTAATTAATTAATAATAAAATTACTTTTGGTCCATCCCTCTCTCTCTCTCTCTCTCTCTTTCTCTTTCTCTCTCTCTCTGTGTCTCTCCATGCATTCATCCCCCTCCTTCTCTTCTCTCCATTCATTATTATCGATAAGTTATTATCCATATTATTATCGATAAGTTATATGACCTTAAAAATTTATGGTGTTTGAATTGTGCAATCGTTAGATCGGAGCAGACGGAAGAAGAAGCCAAATTTATTTAGCACTGAGCACAGCATTCGAATTTCGGAACCACCTGTCAACGTTTAGCGACTATTATGCATCCTTAGGTGAGTAATTCTAATACCGTTTATGATTCTTCAGATTTGATATTATCCTTTAAGAAAAATCTTTTTATCGTCGATTCCGTCGAATTGGGGAAAAACAAAAAAAAGATAATGAATGCATTAAAAAAACAATACGTCGAACAAACAAACATACGAAAATAAAAAATAATATATATATAATATTAGGTCCACCGAATCCGGAAAATGTGCCGGATGATGGAAAACTCAAATCAGAAATGATGGTCAAGGATAACAGGCGGTATTACCTGGATCTCAAGGAGAACTCTCGTGGTCGTTTCCTGCGGGTGAGTCACCCTGTATGTACCGTTCACGATGTGTTGTTGTAAAGCTTTTACCTCATTTCCTCCTTTCCCCTCAAATCTCCTTCTTTAAATTTTATCTCGAATGATCGTTCGAATGAACGTACGAATGAACGAATGAACGAATGAACGAACGAACGAATAAATAAAAGGATAAGAAAACAGGTTAACAAAAAAAAAAAAAAAAAGAAAACAAAAAAAAAATTAAATTATACATAACATTTTGCAAAACGTAACCATCCCCCTCTTTTTTTTTCTTTTTTATACGTATCATATATATATATATATATATATATATATGTGTATATGTACATGTATATGTATATTCAGGTGTCACAAACGATAACACGAGGAGGACCTAGGACGCAGATCGCGATACCTGCGCAAGGTATGATCGAGTTCCGTGATGCGTTGACGGATCTTTTAGAAGAATTTGGTTCCGACGATGGAGGTTTTAAAGGTGATCTACCCGATGGTCGCTATATGCGCGTTGAAGGGAAGAATTTTTATTTTGATATAGGTCAAAATAATCGTGGCATCTACATGAGAATTTCCGAGGTAAGTTTTTTACCCCTTTGCACACCCCTCCTCCCCCATATATATATATATATATATATATATATATATATATATAAATCAAACATTTATAATATTTAGTTATCATGATAAATTGAAGATATTAAATCCTTAATTTTTTTTATACCTATTATATTTATTTCATTGTTAAAAAAAACTTATCAACGCGATGACTGGTCTAATCGATGACGTTTTTAAAAACTCCCTTCGTTAATCCTATATCGAGTTTCTTACATAAATTATTCGATATAAAAATATATGATATCGTAGAGAGGTCAAATGGGTTTCCTTAAGTGAGGGCCAATATTACCCCTACAAATTATTTTATAAATCAATTTTTTTTTTCTTTCCTTCTTCCCCTCTCACCTTTCCCCTGCTTAATTTTCTTTCTTTCTCATATTATATTAGAAACCCCACCCAACACCCCAACCCTAGAGCTCATAGTTTTTACATTTAATATGAGAATGAAAATTGTTCTACAAAGTTCTCCAGATGGGATTTAAAATTTAATCGATTTGAAAGAAAAGAAAAAGGAACATTTAAATTATGAACTTTTTTTTCTCGCAATTTTATTTATATATTTATTTATTTATAATAATTGTTTTTTTTCCCATTTCTTTTTTTTTTCCAGGTGAAAACAAACTTTCGAACAGCCATTACCGTTCCGGAAAAGTCTTGGGCGCGTTTCCGTGATATATTTGCGGATTACTGCGAGAAAATGCAAGAAGGTGGTGGAGCAGGTGTTGGCGTTGGTGGTATGAGCGGTGGCAGCGGTGGCAGCGGTGGAAATGTTCTTTCAGATGGGAAGGGCTCGGTAGTGGCACAGGTACCATCACCATCTTCGACCTCGCAACAGCCTAACCCCAATCCAAATTTAGACTCTCCCTTAATCAAGTGAAAAAGGCTTTAACTTAACTCGAACATTGGAATTATAATCGTATAAATCGGTTTCTCAAGACATTAATTAAGCGAACTTAAAAAAAAAAACAAAAAAAAAAAAAGAAACTTATCAGAGTCGTCTATGCCATCGTCATCGCCATTTTCATCGACATCGGCATTGACAACAACACGTTTCATAGTCACCAATTTATCATCATTGTCGTCGTCGTCGTCGTCGTCGTCGTCGTCGTCGTCGTCGTCGTCGTCGTCGTCGGTCTTCGTCTTCGTCGTTGTCGTCGTCGTCGTCATCGTTATCATCGTTATCATCGTTATCATCATCGCCACCGCCACCGCCACCGTCACCGATCGCCGTCGTCTCATCGTTATTCGCCTTTAACAATTTGCGAGAACGGTGAGGATGGTACTCACCATATACATATATTTATATATATATATATGTATGTATGTATGTATGTATGTATGTATGTATGTATGTATGTATACATATATATATATACTAAAACGAGATACACAATAAAAGAAAAAAAAAAAAAAGAAAGAAAGAAAAGAGATAAAAAGGAAAGATTAAATCAAGATTATTGAAAATAAAAGGAAAAGGATAATAAATATAACACCGTCTGTGTTATGATTTTACACAAATCGAGTGTATGTTAAAAGTGGCGGCCATGTTTTATCAATCGATTAGATCCAATCTTTTTCTGCGTTCGGCATGAAAATGTGACAACAACAACAACAATAACAACAATAACAACAACAGCTACAACTACAACAATAATGTCAGGGAAAAGACAAATTATGAATGAAAGGGATAATAAATTAATAAATAAATAAATAAATAAATAAATAAATAAATAAATAAATAAAGAGGGAAAAGCAAACGAGGAAAAATAAAAATTGATAATGGGGGTGGGGCTTGTGAAATGGGAGGAAAGTTAAACGATAATGAAAAAAAAAAGGAAACAAGAGGATGAAGAAG
>NC_062189.1:1735071-1757571 GCF_912470025.1 Vespa velutina | reverse complement strand
TAGAAATAAGATCGATGGGAAAAGTGAGAGAACAAAAGTCGACAAAGAAATTGATTAGGCTGACAAATGCTTGTTGTTTTTTGATTTGATAAATTTCTCATCTTAATTTTAATATATATATATATATATATATATATATATATATATATATATATATATATTTGGATATACGTTCTTTTTATATTAATTTCGATCTTGGAATATATAAAATCAGCGAAAGACGCGTCACGGACTTCGAACGAAAGAAAAAAAAGGGCGGGGGCGGGGCGGAGGCGGGTGGGAAAAAAAAGAGGAAAAAAGAAAAGTGCACATATGAAGGAACAACAAATTTTTATAACATCCATGTTCTTCATGTTTTTTTTTTTTTTTTTTTTTTATAGCAGTGCTTGGGTGTACGTACGGCGTTTGTACGTACGAATATTACATTGCGGAATATCGAGTGATTCTAATGAAAATGAAAATAAAAATGAAAATCAAGGGATAAGGGAAAGGATAATAACCAAATGAAAAAAAATAAGAAAAAAGTTGAGGGGAACGATGATTAAGAGAAAGAGAAATGTAAGTGAGAAAAAAAAAGAAAAAGATTTTTAAACTATCACTGTGTAGAATTCAAAAGAGCGATCGTGGACGATGTATTACGACGTTAAAAAAAAACAAAAAAAAAAAAAAAGGAAAGGAAAGAAAGGAAAAATTGTTTTTAATTTATTTCTAATTTGAATGAAGTCAATTTTTTTTTTGTTTATCGGCGATGAAAAATTTGACATTGTTCGATACTTTTTGCTTTACTTTTTCTTTTTTCTTTTCTTTTCTTTTTTTTTTTTTTTTGGTATCTTTTTATCGTACGATTTATAAGAATAAATTACACATTATTTTATATTTGATATATATATATATATATATATTTATCTTAATTTATAATATATATATATATATATATTTATATAGATCATGTTTTAATTTAAAAAAGTTTGAAGAAAAGAAAAAATGGTTGTTTAAGAATATATATATTTGGCCGAGTTGATGTACATATATACGCGGATGCGTATAATTAACACGTTCGAATTGCATCACCGATAAACGCCATATTGAATGCATATAATTTTAAATAGAATGTCGGGTCACGGTGATCAAATTTCTCGGTACATTTCTATCGTCGTTTGGAACGGGTCGTTTTGAATTGGCATTCGTACCACATAAGTAAGAAGTTGTATATACGTAGATCTCTGGGGCTCAGGATTCTATTAATAAACGTTAGCAACGTGGTCAAATTTTGTAATTTTATACCTATGGATATTTTACTCTCTTTATTTTAGGTAAAATTATTTTTAGTTTTTCTCTCTTTTTTCTTCTTTTTTTTTTTTTCTTTTCTTTGCTTTTTTCTTCTATCTTTTTTAAATCCTCTAAAAACAACACGCGCGCGCACGCGAAAATCTTCTTCGAAATTGTATTAAATTAAATCTCTAAAGTAAATTGACACAAAAATGAAATGCAATAAATGAAATAGATAAACGATGATACATCGTTCACGCTCGTTCACGTTTAATTTGTTATCATTTAACGTTATTTATCTTCAACGTAATATTATTTCTATATAGAGAAAAAAAGGAAGGAGAAAGGTAGAGGAGAGATCGCGTAAAAATTTTAATGAGACTTTATAAATATATTGGATTATTAATTCATTTCGTTATATCATAATTATTCATTCAATAATTATTTCTTCGACATAAATAATTCGTTTGTCTAATCAGTTTTTAATATTAATTATTAAATATTCAGACAAGAAAAGAGAGAGAGAGAGAGAGAGAGAGAGAGAGAAACAAAATCATTAAAAAGAAAAATGATATACTCACGGAAGAGAAAAAAATATAAAATATTGACTTCATTTACGGTCTTATATACAAAAAAAAAATTGGGGAGGAATGGAGGGGAAAAAAATGAAAAAAAAAAAAAAAAGAAAAAAAAATAGATAAAACTGAAAAAAGAATAATAATCTGTAAGTTTTTGAAGCGTTTCACTCTACAAAGATGAAATAGTTAATAATAATAATAATAATGATAATAATAATAACAATAATAAAAATAATAATAGTAATAGTAATAATAGAACTAATAAATGAACTTATAAGAAAAAAAAACCAAATCATATTTGTAGACGCGCGCGCACACGCATTGAGTAACACGCAATATGAATCTGTATATATATATGTACATATATGTATATATATATATATATGTATATAAATATATATATATATATATATATATATATATAAATATACATAAATAACAACGTAAGCATATACACATGCATCGTAAATTTCGCGTAATATCCGGAATGGGAGAGGGATAGGGTGGGACGGCGGATGGGGGAGGAAAAGATACACGGATCTATGTGTGTGTGTGTGTCTACTTATTTATGTGACAAACCCATAAGGTACATATCTGTGTTACTTCTTCGTCTTATTAAATTTAAATTTCATTTGTTCGGCCCTTTAATAAGAAAAAAAAAAAAAAACGAAACGAAAGGGGAAAAATAAATGGAACGCTTGAACGAGATTTAAAGAAAAAAAAAAAAAAAAAAAGAGAAAAAAGGAGTAAGAAAGAAAGAAAAGTAAAAAGAGAGAAAAAAGAGAATTCGAGAAGAGAACAAAATCAATAATAACTGACAATGAAAAAATGAGTAAGGAGTAACAGGAAGTTAAGAAAGAACAAAAAAAAAAGGAAAGATAAAATACAAACGCAAAGAAAAGAGAAAAAGGAAGAAGATGAAAGTGCGTAAAGAGAAAAGCAGAAAAAGAGAAAAAAATCAAAGAGGAAATGAAAAATATTATTAAAAAAAAAAAAAAAAAAAAAACAAACAAACAAACAAAAGAAAAATAATAAAAAGTAAAAAGAAAGTCATAGGCCTCGATGTCGAGCACGAAAACGACGCACCTTTTGCGAGGTAACAGAGAGCATTCCATTTTCTAACATTTCTCTATCGTTATCTATGATTTCGCAAATCAGAACTATTTTTTAATCGCTCGTTGTATTTTTTTTTTATTTGTCAACTTAGGAAACTTATGGCGGAAAAGGGGTTGAGAGGAAAAGATTATTGGATCGATTCATTTCTTTTCCTTTCTTTTTACGGAAGGAAGTAAGGGTACAGAGTAGGTTGATGTAGGATGCTGTTTGGGATAGAATATAGAGAGGGACAAGCAAGAAAAAGAAAAGTAAAAAAAATATATATATATTTATATATGTGTGTATATATATATATATATATATACATAAAAATTTTTATTTTCATTTAATATAGCTAAAAAATTAATATCCCGATATTTGAACGTTTATAAATATAATGGCCGATACAAATTAATCGTCAAAAATTAATCCAAAAACTTCAGGACATCTCTGATACGTAGTTTTTCTTTTTTATTAATTAATTGTTATTATTATTATCGTTATTATTATTATCGTTATTATTATTATCGTTATTATTACTATCGTTATTATTATTATCATTATTATTATTATTATTATTATTATTATTATTATTACTATTATTATTATTACTATTATTATTATTATTATTATTATTATTATTATTATTATTATTATTGTTATTGTTGTTTTAATCGCACACAGAGGAGGGATGTAAAAGTATTTTTAAGGTAGGAAGAAAAAGAAACCTGAAAAGGGAAGGAGAGTGAGAGCTCTTCGATTTACATTTTACGAAAGTACTTAATTTTCTACGACGATTATTATTATTATATCTTAGATGAAAAAAAAAAAAAAAAAATTTTCTTATATATACTTAAGGAGGAACTGTTTCTAATTTTTTCGTTTTATACAAATTATTATTTCGTATATAGGATGATAAGTAAAACTTTTCAATATCGATCGTTGATCTTTCGATGACTGCGTAATATTATAATGAAAAAAGAGAAAAAACAAAAAACGGATAGAAAAAACATTTTTGAATTACGATGAAATTACCTCGATCTGTATTATTATCGCCGAATCTCGTCAAAAAAAAAAAAAAAAGAAAAAGAAAAAAAAGAAAAAAAAAAGAAAAAAAAATTAATAATAAAATCACGGGAATATTCTTTTACTCATGTTTCGGCTTCGACAGGTGTCCCAGTCGAAGAGACCTAACAGCAACAACAACAACAACAGCAGCAGCAACAACAACAACAACAACAACAACAACAAAAGCAAAATCGAGAAACGTCAAAGCGAACAACATCAGCGTGAAAGTTTGAAAAGACGAAAATCCTTACCCCAACACGGAGAAACATCCACCGTCAATCCTACAAAATCCATGTCAGCATCTGTTTCACAATTAATGACAACAACAACAACATCAACAACAACAACAACAATTCCTGCTACAACGGTCCCATCCATCATCATCGATCCATCTCCTTCCAATGTAAACACGTCAATAATTGCCGCTACGATAGTTGGACAAAAGAGCAACAACGTAAATGAAGGAAATATTTCTATTAATTCGGCTACTAAAACGACTTGCGATATGCAAATATTACAATTCGAACCAATTGAAATTTAAATTTCCCGCGTCGAAACACTCGATCCTCCATTTCCTAACTCGATGTTCGTTCATTATCCAGCCGTGTGCGGCGCGCCTGTTGCTGTTCGGCCGATGGCCGCCATATTACCGCGCGCATGCGCTTTATCGTCTTTTCTCTAAGCACGCTCGCGCGCGCGTTGTTTAATCGTTCCCTACATATTGTGTGCGTTTTTTGTTTTCTCATTGAAAAAACATTTCTCAGCTTTTCCGAATGTTCTGAAAAAAAGAAAGTCATTTTTTTTCGATAATAACACGAGGATTATATTATCCGCGGTTTTTCTGTTTTATTATATTAATTCATTCATTCATTCATTAAAAAAAAAAAAAAAAAAAAAAAGAAAAAAAAAATGGAAAAAAAGATAGATCGAGTTAAATATCGTTCGAGTTAATTCCTCAAAGTTTTTTCTTAATTGATTGTGCGTAAGAATTCAATATATATATATATATATGTATATATATATATATACACACATATATATGTACACACATATATATATATATAAATATTTGTTTCTCACGCGTTCTCTTTCGTTCACTTTTTACAATAATAAAAAACTTTTTACATGGATTCTAATCGGTTTCTTTAGATGTATTATTTTGTTACTCGAAGATCGATGTACGAATATTAAAAGAATTAATTTAGGACGTTGTGACAAATATTGAATATCAACAACGAGTGAAGAATAAAAATTTTAAGAGCTGTTCTTTGTCGTTTACGACTTTTCTCATTTTTCTTTCTCTATTTTCTTTTTTCTTTTTCTTCTTCTTTTTAATTAATTAATCTTAAGAGAATAGAAATTCTTCTCTTTTTATTTCCACCTTCGAATTAGAAGACTGACGACACAACAAATGAATTCGTCATGGAAGAATATAGTACGTATGTATGTCCTGTATATTTAAATTTATAAAACACAATATTTACTTTTATTCTATGATATTATGATTTATTATTTTAATTTTTTTCTATCATCTTTATTTTTATTCTTTTTTCTCTTTCCTTTTATTCTTTTTATTTTTATATTTACATATAATCATTTACATATGAACATTTTTGGATATTGTCGGTAACTTTTGAGACACCAGTATAGATTGAAAAAAAAAAAAAACAAAAAAACAAATTAATAAGATATATAAAAAAAGATATGATATCATTCTTAAATAATGTATTATACTTGGCATATATATATATATACATATATATATATATATATATATATTAGTGCTGTCAATTGTTTATATAATTAAATTGATTAGATTATCTGAAACAAATGCAAGCCATTCAGGAAAGTGTAAGAGTAAAATCAAAATATCATCGCTATTTTCTTCATAGAGTTCTGTTATTCTTTTTAATACATAAGCTTTGGAATTAGATGTATGATAATGTGGTTCTATTCTTAATAAAATAATGCATGAATGCAAATATTTTGGATAAAGATCTATTATATCTTTATCGTTATTTTCACAATGAGCGTGAATACGCTTCAACGTGGCTTGTATAAATGTTAAAACCATAGGTGCATATTCTAAATGTACAAACAATTCCTTTAAAAAGGCACATATTAATTGAAATATGGACGGAGATATGACTGTGAATTCAAATAATTCATTTATCGAATGTGTGATCTCTATGCCATCCTTATCGGCTTGTTGTGTATTTATATTAAGACAAGTCGACATAAAATTATCTAATAATACTTCTTCTATTAGTTTATATCTTTGTGAAAAATATATTCTTTCTATAGTGGATAAATTAAATCTAAAATGTGCATTCTCATGTATGGCATAACATAATAACTTTTCACTTTCGTTAGTAGAGTCCAGGTCAGAAAGTTTAACGATTATCTTTTCGATATAATATATAAAACGAGTATTATATTTTGCAAGACACATCAATGCACTTGTTAAGGATGTCAATGTCTGACTGGACTCACATTCGTTTAAAACATCTGTTAAATATTTGTCCATTAAATTCTCCACAAATTTTGATGTAGTTTCTCCATCTTTAAATATATGCAGGGATTGAAATCTCTCAGTTATGCGGCATAATTCACGCAATGTATCCTGCAATTTATATGCATATATATATATATATATATATCTTTATTGTATATATGTTTTGTATATAAATAATTATTAACAATAGAAGAAGAACTTACAATAACGTGAAGACGAACAGAATAACGTTGGTAAGCTTCCTTGGAGACTTTGTAACACAAAAGATTTGAGAAAGATTTAGACAAGGCACGTAATACAACATCAGATCTTGGTACAAATGCATCCGTATTTAGAAAATCTTTATATTCTTCCGTCTTTTCAATACTCTTCTCTGCATCTTCACAGCTATGCAATATTGCCCTTAAAATTCTTACATCCATATTATATTAAATCTGGAAATATAATGTTTATAAAGATAATATTATTATGATATTATGTATTTTATTTAAAGATGAAATACATATTTAATAATTTAATGTTAATATATTCATACGCATGAAAAAATTATAAACCTGTTAATATAATATAGTATGTAGAAAATAATTACTACATATTAATTATTTATTTGATTAAAACAATCATAGTTTTATAGTTTTTCATTTGAACCAAAATTTTCCCTTCACATAACCTAATAAAACTCACATTATTGACCAGTATTACCAACATTATAGATAAAATATTCGATAACAAAATAAATAACTTACGTACTAGCAAGCGGATCGTATAAATGACGTAAAAAAAATACATTTAATTTTTTATAAACATAACCTTCTTTATTATGACTTTGCAATAATATTATATAACATATGGCGTCACTAGTTTTCAATGCCTTGTTGGAACTTTAACGTTGGAGCGTTTTTTAATTCTTTTAAAAGCTGATCAGCTCGTTGCCGGAAGATTTTGGCCAATTCAGAATCCTTTTTGACACCGTCACCTCTTAAATGCATCTGAGATACATTTGCACAGGCATACGGATTCCCATATTCGCAGGATTTAAGTGATAATTTGTAAGCCTCCTTGAAATTCTTCTCTACGTGATTCTCTATTCCACTCATGTAAATACCTGAGAGAAAGAAACAGGCTTTCTCCGAATGGAGTTCGTAACATGCCTTATTTAACATGTTTATTCCTTTATTAATCTGCATAGAATGATCATCCTCAAGTTGATCAGTTATGGCAAGAATACCACCATGAAGACAACCATTATCGTCATTAAAATTGCAAGCATTTTGATGATATTTATATGCTTCATTAATATCTTTTTTACAACCTTTACCTATAAAAACGAAGAAATATATAAATTTGAACTGAAACGTCGATCAGTTCCTTTTCCCAACCTCCTTCATTGACAATATTAGAAATAAAATTTTAAAAAGCGCGCTTCCTTCTTTATCGACCGAGAAGCCGTAGAGCCAAACTGCTGCCATCTAATCGTCACATAACTTACCGACGATAAGATAATCTCCGTATTTGGCACAACTTCTCGGATAATTACGTTCGTCGCAATTTGATTTATAAACGATCGCAGCAGTTTTATAATCCTTCTTGATGGCTTCGTTGAAGTCACCCAAAAGATGACAAACTGGAAATGAAAGAAGAAGAAGGGGAGGGGGGAGCGAGAGAAAAAAACAAAAAAGAAACGAAGGAACAGAAAAAGAATATTATTAAAGAGGACGGCACGTTCGTTCGACGAAATAGGTTAGGTCACCCGTGTTTTATACCTTCAGGATTTTTTTCACTGTAACAACCGAATTTATATTCGATATGAAGATTTTTCAGATATTCCTTAACCTCTTCGGGCTTTTTCAAATTGTACGGTATGGCCATGTCGTTTATTTTTTCATTCACAAAACTTAGCAAATCGTAATAAGTGGAATAAGATTTGACTATAGACAATTCTCGTGTTAGAGAAAGAGAGAACGATGATAAGAGTTGGGGTGGGGATCTTGCCGCGGATCGACCAATCACGTGATCAAATAGATTGAACGCGCGTTTCTTCAATATTTTCGAACGAGCGCGCGCGCATAAAGTGAAAAGCGAGACGAGGTGTCGCGTACATCGTGAAAATGCTTTAATCGTTTGGACAGTACTGCTTCCCACGTCGTTTCGCGTGTATATCTTCTTAAGTCTTATTCGCATCGTAATATAATTTGTTTCTTTTTTTTTTTAACTTATAAGCATAAAGATAAGTGTAGTGTTTGTTTTTTCCATTTTTACAAGGTATAACTATCGCATGCCCGAAATAAATATTATATTTCGTCGTCGTCGTCGTCGAGGTTAGTAATATTATATACAAACTGCAGTATCATGTGTAATAATAATAAAGATAATAAATTTTTTAAAGAAAAAGAAAATAAAAATAAATTTCTTCGTGATAAACACGGAAATAAGTGCGAATAATGTTACAATTTTAAGAATATTATATCATGTTTGATATATTTTATGTACATATATATACATATTTTTTTTTTTTTATTCGAAGATAAAAATTTTCATAATATATATAACTTTCTTAAGAATTTAATTTTTCTTTTTCCGTTTGTTTATTTTTCTTTTAATATTTGTTTCTCTTTCGTTTTAAAACGTAATACAATTGCGCGGTTTTATACTGATCTTGATATAGACCTTCTTAACTATAGCAGAAGTTACAGGATTACATTGCGTTTAGTAGGTCAAAGTTTAGGGTATACTCGGTTAGTCGGCGTCTACCGTGCTATCTAATCTGAAATCTTTTTCCTTTTTCTTTTACTTACGTGTTTACTTAGGATTCATACATATGCATTATCACAGATTATTTCATTTAATTTGAGTGACAACTGTGATGGATAATTAATAGATATTATTATAATTAAATTGTTTCGTGTTAACAAAAATTTATTTATTTATATATATATAGTATAGATAGTTTAAATAAATAAATAAATAAATAAATAAATAAATAATTCAATAAATAAATAAATAGTATTTATATATATATTAGTATAAATACAAATTGTATAAATATAATAATAGTATAAATATATAATATTAAAATATTATATATATATATATATATATATATATATTTAATATATATATAATATTATATATAATATAATATTATAGTTTTATAATATTATATAAATATATAATAGTATAAATATAAATATATATTAAAAACATTATTAAAACAGAATATTACTAAAGTATTATTGAACTGTAAATGGTTATAATTTAAATGTATATATATATATATATATATATTTTTTTTTTTCTTTTTTAATTAAAAATAATTATACGATTATTATTTTATAAAATTATTGGCACATCATCTATAATGATATGTGTCTTACATATTTGACTAACAAGTAGTTTTGACCTTGTGAATAACAGATCTATGTATTTATCAAGTTCGTCATAGCATATAGTTATATATATATATATATACTAATATTCGATCGTAAAATATGAAGATACATAGAAACACTTTACTATAGATTTTATTGTTGTGTATAGGTCTATTCAGATATACTTATCACTCATTATATCTAAACTCATTTACGATCTTATCATTAACGAAAAAAAAAAAAAAAAAAAAAAAAGAAAAAAAAGAAAAATGATTTAATATGAATAAATTTATCTATAAATTTCCAAAGAAAAAAAAATATATATATATATAAATAATAAAAAAATAAAATAAACGTAAACAATCATATAAAAATTAAATAATTATATAAAATAATTATATAATAACAATTATATTATATATAAATATATACGTATATATACAGACACATGTTTACTGAAATTTACTAAGTATATATGTATAAAACAGTTCGAATAAATAAATTTATAAATTATAAAGAAAAAAAAAAAGAAGAAAATTTTTTTATAATTTTACAAAAAAACAATACATATACATATAATATATGTATTAAAATTTATTACAAAACAAATATATATATATATATATACATAAATAATATTAATATGAATAATTATATAAAAGAAAATAATACACATATACATATTTACTAAAATTTATTTAAAAAAAAAAAAAAAAAAAAAAAATAAAAAAGAAAGATATATATATATAATCTATAAGTTACAAAAAATATAAATATATATTATATATTGAATTTTAATTTCTTTTTGTTTCTTTTTTTCTCTCTTTTCTTTTTTTTTTTTGTTTTTAGATGAGCGAGTCGGTAAAAGTGGCCGTAAGATGTCGGCCCATGTGCAGTCGAGAAAAGCAACAGGGGTGCCGGGTACGTCAACGCGAGAGTCAACAACAATCAGCAACAGTCAGCAAAAGAAAAAAAAAAAGAAAAGAAAAGAAATAACAAGAGAAAATATCGGTCAATAGAGCAATAGGGAGCATTGATAAGGAATGTAAATTTTGATTGATGCACTTATGCCTAGTTAGAATTACTGCCTTACACATATATATTATATAGGATACAATACATAAGATGTAATAATATGTCCTATGTGCCATGTATTCATGTTTTTATAATTTTGTTTATCCTTTTGTATGTTTCTCAAACCTTCATCGTTATAATATCGAACGCATTGTAACTTAGCGACCGTACCAAAACAAGGAACGTTTGCTCATTGCTGAACATGACGCTCTCTTGCATACATAGATGTATACATACATACATACATACATACATACATACATACATACATACATATGTATGTATGCATTTGTATACGTGTATGCAATTTTTTTTCCCTTTAAATATTTCATTGAAAAAATTCAACGGAAGAAACTTTTCATTTTTATTCTTATTCGTATTATTATTATTATTATTATTATTATTATTGTTATTAGTTTTTTATGTTTATTTTACTTTTTTTTTTCTTTTATTTTTTTTTGTTACGGTATCTCTCACAAGCGAAATTTCATAAGTTAAAAAAAAAAAAATAGATCTCTTGAATCTTTCGTCATATTTTTTTTTTCGTAAGTATAATGTATGTACATGCGTATGTATGTTGCATATGTATGTATATGTAAAAATATGTAGATATTTTCTAATCGTCACGTGCATCGCGTTACAAAAGTAACATGAAAACTATTTCGCTTGAAATATCGATTCGACATAGACTTTGTTCCATCGATAAGCATGAATATGATGAAGTGCACTAAGAAATATGTGTGTGGAAATATTTAAAGAAATTTCATATATATATATATATATATACGTGACGCAGATATACGTGTATTTAAAAAAAATTATATAGTCTAATGTACATTTATAATTATTCGATTATTATTTCCTGGAAAATAATTTTTATTACATATTTATACTCTTATGTATTTATTTATTTTGTATATATTTATTTGTGCATACGTGTCTATCTAAAAAAATTTATATGTACATATATTGTAATTTACCTAGTGAAAAGTGTGGATAGTATGTATGCGCGTTTTTATCTGTGTGTGTATACCTATATATATACACTCGAAAGATTTATTGTTTACAAGTATTTGATTCTGTTATATATACATATATACATATATACATATATATATATATATATATATATATATATGTATATGTATATACGTACGTACATACATACCATCGTTAATCGAGTAAAGTCAATCGATTTATGTAGTTCTTTCGCATAAGTGCATGAATACAGGGATCAATAGATATATATCTTTCAAGTTACGTGCTCGAACCTTGACCTATATTTAAAATTCTATTTGATAAGAACAATACGTTTAGATGACACATTGGGTATATTTGCCAAACCATTAATCAAAAAATGGAAATTGTTTGACGTTATTATTAGTAAATCATAAATAGCAGCATGTATGTTGTTATTACTTGATTAGATGTACATAATTAATGTATATTACTATTCCTTTTTTATTTTCTTTCTTCGATTTATTTATTTTTAAAGAAGACAAAAAAAAAAAGATTTCATTCGTTAGCAACAAATTGATCTATTTATTTTTTATATTTTCTTTTTTCTCCTTCTAAATCTTTTGTAAGAATAAAAAAATTTGTTGTCATATATAAAATTTGTATATTACAGATTTTATTTTTATTATGGAAAGTATATGCTGTCTCATTTTTTCCTTTTTCTTTTTTCTCGTTAATCTATGAAAGAGAAATATTAAAAAATGAAATATTTTGTATAATATACAAATTTTACGTAGAAATCTACAATACCAACTGTCGATAAAACAGTTAGTATCGAATCGATTTTCCACACGATTTTACATTTATTACATCCGCACAAGAAGTATATTTTTGGTTTTAATAATCTTGAGAAAGGAAAAAAAAAGAATTAAATAAATAATGTTATAAAAACAATTTGCAATATGAACCGTCGGTAACGCGTTGAGGATTAAAACAATTTTGCAAAAAATCGATATCTATCCATTGAATATATACTTTTTATAATTTTTATTTGAACAAAAAACATATAAAATAATTCACATTATTATAACGTTTGAATCGCACGTTTTATACTTTTGTTGAAAAATATATTAAAAATTTTTCTAATAGTAAAAAGAAAAAAAAAAAAAAAGAATTTAGAAAATTCATTCGCCATTAGAACGCTATGTGTTAAACGATAAATAATCAAGAAGTATCATTATAATGATTGAATCCGTAGAACGTCGTGACGATCGACAGCCTGACAAAATGTTGTACTTTGGAGAATCCATCTTCGAATGGAAATTTGACTGGCGGGAAGGTGTATCAATTCGACGCAGCATTTGGTTCGGATTCAAGTACGGAATTGGTTTACGAGGACGTTGGATCGGTCATCGTGGAGGCTGTACTTCATGGTTACAATGGTACAGTCTTTGCTTATGGGCAAACAGGTTGCGGGAAGTCTTATACTATGCGAGGTTTCATCGAACGTACATTGGAACATTTGTTCGAGGCAACTTCAACATCGAGCACGGAGACACGTTATTTGGCATTACTTAGCTATCTCGAGATTTATAACGAACGTTTACGGGATTTATTGAAGGAAGATACGGGTGAATCATTGTTGATGCTGAAGGAGGATTCAACCAAAGGTACTTACGTGGCCGGTGGTTTGCGCGAGGTCACGGTCAAGGACGCTGCGGAATGCGCACGTTTGATCGAACAAGGTGATAAAAAAAGGGCAGCAGCCGCTACGAAGATGAACGCAGCAAGTTCGAGGAGTCACGCGGTTTTGACTCTTGCACTCGAGGCAATAGCTATTAACGATAACGAGAAGGGTGGTAGTAACGCTATTAGAAGAGGAAGACTTCATTTGGTCGATTTGGCTGGTTCGGAGAGACAAACGAGAACCGGTGCTACTGGGGATCGTTTGAAGGAAGCCGCTAGTATTAATTTGAGCTTATCCGCTCTTGGTAATGTCATTAGCGCGTTGGCTGCTGGCAATGGTCGACATGTACCATATAGGTATAACACATTTTTATTTAATTTGTTATTAACGACGTACATATGGAACTTTGTTTACGATATTATATATTATATAAATATATATATATTTTTTTCTTTTTCTTTTTTTTTTTTTTTTTGATTTTGTTTCCTTCTGTTCTGGGAAATACGGGAAAATGGGGACGTTCATAGGGATAGTAAATTGACTAGGTTACTAAGGGATAGTCTTGGTGGCAATGCAAGAACACTTATGATAGCATGCATCAGTCCTAGTGACATTGATGCCGACGAGACATTGAGTACACTTCGATACGCCGCAAGGGCACGTTGTATAAAAAACAAACCGGTTGTCAATGAGGATCCTAAAGATGCTTTGTTAAGACAATATCAATTGGAATTACAGAGACTTCGTAAATTATTGGAATCAAATGATAAGATGAACGATTCGATTGGCTCGACTAAAGATCTTGAATTATATGAGAACGTTGATACAACGGATAGAGAATATAACGAGGAAGTTGAAAGATTGAAAAAGGAATGTGAGAATTCGAATTTGTCCGCTAAAAGATTACGAGAGGAACTTGATATATTGAAATCGCGATACGAGAATAATAATGATAAAATTACATTGCACGAGGGTGAACCTGTTATCGATGAATTGGACAGAGAACGGGAAGAGAAACGAAGGAAGAAGAGAGAAGCAGCGAAACAAGAAGTATTAAGGAGATTAGAGAAACTTACGATTGGTGGAGAGGCACTTGACAATAACGAGTTAAGGAAACGAAGAGAAAAGAGAAGAAAGAGATTGCAAGCTCTTGCTGGTGTTTTAGAAGCTAGCAGTCAAGATGGCGGTGTCTTCCAAGTTTACGGCCAACTAAGGTAACATAAACATTTATTTATTTATTTGATCGATTTTTGATTCGTTCATTTTTAATGAACGATTTGTTTTGGAGGTTTCTTTTTTCTTTCTTCTTTTTTTTTTTTCTTTCCTTTTCTTTTCTTTCTCTTTTTTCTATACGACTTTTAATATCACAGATCTGGAAAGATCTCTCTCTCTCTCTCTCTCTCTCTATCTCTCTCTCTCTATGTGTATATTTTTTTTTTTTATTTCTATCTTTATTTTTTTTTTTATTTTTATTATATATAACATTATATAACATCATATTTAAGAATTGGTGGATTAATAGATTTGATAATAATTCTAAGACATTTTATTGAATGATTACAAATATATCCGTTTTTAAATAAAATTATAAATTTGAGATATTTAAAAATAAAAAAAAAAATATATATATATATATAAATTTGTAGAGTTTTGTCTTTATGTAATTTCTTCGATCAATTAAATATGTAAAATTATGTTTAGAAACTGAATGGATCTTGCGTAATCATTAATATGTGTACAATATTCTTCAAAAACTAAACAAACATTTTCTAATCATAAATAAATAAGATTTAGGAAGTTAAAAGAGAATTAAGAGATGAATGAATAAATATAAAAGAAACAATATGAAAAAAGAAATGAAGGAAAAAAAACACACACGCGCTTGTGCATAAATCTTTTCAAATCTATCATATTAGACGTCGTATATAGGGAAAAAAAAAAAAAAAAAAAAAAAAAAAAAAAAAAAAAAAAAAAAAAAAAGAAAAAAAGAAAAAAGAACCCACGAATCCTTTTTTTCTTTTTGACGAAAGAGAAAAATAAAGAAAAAAAGAAAAAAGAAACAAACAAAAAGACATAACGAAAGTAAGGAACGATTATAAAATCATGATGGAATGATAATTGTATAATTAAAATGGCTTCAATTTTAATGTCAGATCTACCGAGGATGCATTGAAAAGAATGGCAAAGAGAGTACGTCAATTAGAAGCGGAAGCTGCCGATCTCCAAGCATCCTGGGACGCGGAACGTCGTGATCTCTTACGACGTGAATTACTTACATCACAATTGTGCGACGCAATGATACCACATTTGCGACCAGGTTGTCCATTACGGGACGTAGAATCTGTAAGGGCATCGGCAACTTGGTCCGAGGAATTAAATCGATGGAGACTTCCGGATGCATCTAGTTACATAACATTACCACCAACGTTCATTCAATTACGTGATGGTAATATGATGACGAACACGATGACGACACCAGGAATTATATCTAAGGCAGATCTTAACAACAATAATAATAATAACAACAATGACGATAAAACAACAAGGAGGGAGGATTATAGAAAAACGAATTTAAACGTGTCAACGAATGAGACCGCAGACGAGACAATTGATGATAAAAATAAAATGAAGGATACGACGAAGAATTTAGACATTGCTGGAACATATTTTCGTAGAAATAGAATTGATACATTGTTGGCACGTGTCAAAGAGGCTAAAACATTCGGTAGGATTATTATTATTATTATTATTATTAATGGTAATTAAATTATTATCTTATGATAGGTATAATTATTATTATTATAATTATTTTATAATATTATTTATTATTAATTATAATGAGATAATGAGATTACTATTATTATTATATTATTATTATTATTATTATTATTATTATTATTATTATTATTATTATTTCTCTGATTGATTTTTAACGTAAGAAATTTTATGATATTTTTTTCTTCTCTCCAATCGAACATATATATATATTTATATTTATATATAATTATATATATATATATATATAAATAAATGTTGATCGCGTTTGTTCATTAAACGTTTCGTAATAAGCGAAAGGATCGTTTGTTAAAGACTTTAAGTGAAACGAAAGTAGAAATGAATATGAAATATAAGAAACTGAGCAAGCAAGCAACCAAGCAAGCAAGCAAGCGAGCAAGTAAAACGCTTTCACGATCGACTCGCGTTATCTCTCCCGTAGTTGTAATAATTAACGTTTAAATCCAATGTACGAAATGCGGAAATTAACTGTACCTTCTTTTTCTTCTTCTTCATGATTATCTTTATAATTTTCTTTTTCTTATTTTAGAAATAGGAAATCGTTTGAGCAAGTCCGGCGGTTCGGAGGATACAACGACTCCGTCTAATAATAATTATCTACAATTGAACGCATTGAACTTGCAAACTAGTGCGCCTGTAATCACCGAATCAAATGTTTATAAACCGAGTCAACATCCTATAACAGTTCACGGTCATTCAACTCGATACGCATGGACCATAGATGATAATCCAACAAATAGAACTTATGGTTCGCTCCTAACTAATATGAAAAAAAATCCACCAAGGATATTAGAAGCATTACCATCTTATCCACAAGGCAATGGTCAACTTGTCAATAATCCGTTTCGTTTTAACGAAAGGATACCTTCTAGATTCGATCAAAATGACGATCAACGACAACATCAACAACAACATGAACAAGATGAAGATGATGAAGTAGATGATGAAGAGGAGGAGGAGGAGGGGGAGGAGGAGGAAAAAGGAAAACGCCGTGAACGTCGTTTACTTAATCTCGATCGAAATTTTCATTCCTCTAAGGCGAGCTAACGATATTGATTAATTAACGAATTTATTAATTAACGATTAATATTATTAATGAAATACATACTCGTTATTTTTAACATTATCGTTTTTGAACGTTCATATTATATCTTAAATCATTACAAGCGTTGAACAATAATTATATCACGTTTATATTTAATTTATCCTTTTAAATAATTCTATAAACAGATATATATATATATATCTCATAATATGAAGAGAAAAAAAAAAAAGAAATACAAAAAATAAAAAAAAAAAAAAACAGAAAAGAAAAGAAAAAGGAAGAAAGTGTATATAGGCTCACGAAGAGAGATTAAACGATCAGTATTATATTATTTTAATTTAAGAAAATATCCTTTATTTTACACTTCTGACAAATGTTTCTTCAATTTTGTATATTTTTTTTTTTTTTTTTTTTTTTTTTTTTTTTAAATAACATTTAAACAATGAGAATTAAATGTTCCAATTTATTATTTAATATTCCTCGATTATCTATTTCTCGATGAAATTATGAGAGAAATTTATTTTTTACGAGTTAGCAAGATATATCGAGAAAATCATGTATAAAAAAAGAAAAAAAAAAAAAAAAAAGAAAAAGAAAGAAAGAAAGAAAAAAAGAACAGTAGAAAAAGGAATGTATAAATATGTAATATTTCATTGAAATCTAAATATTTTTTTATACGTATGTTTATGTCTGCGTTGAGCTTATGCTTATGAATGCGTAATATATTGTTGATTCTGTATATATGTATGTATACATGTATGTAACTGGTAAATAGGATTGTAAATTAATTTCCTTTTAATTTATCATACATATGAATATTGACACAACGCATTAATTTAATTTCTCTTTATTCTATTTTTATTCTATTTTTTCTTTTTTTATATTTCGTTGTCATTTTTTTCTTCAAAATTTTTTTTCCTCTTCTTTTTTTTTTTTTTTTTTTTTTTTGTCGCCTCGAGCAACCTTACGTAATCCCGATGAACGATCAATTTCTTAATTAATTGGAAAGTAAATTTCTAAAAATTATACCCATGTAAAAATCATACTAGAAATAAAATGAAAGATAGATATAAAGGAACGTTCAATCTTTTTGTGTGAAATTATGGGAGAGAATTATTCTGTTACACGTGAAAATTATGTATAAAAGAAACAAAGAAAAAGGATTATTAAATAACTTTAGAAAATTAATGATATTCATCGTTTATGACAAATCAAAATTAATAATTTTTAAATAATTAGAATTCAATTGTTGAACTATTAAATGCATTAAAAAACTCTCGATGAAAAATTTATTTGATTGCATTATATATATATATATATATATATATATATATATATATATATATATATATATACATACACATATATATACACACATATATATACTATATATGTATTTTATTATATATATATATATATATATTACAAAATGGAATAGTAATTTCGTTATATGAAAACAGCGATGAAATCATGGATGATGTTGAATCGAGGAGCAAGACAGTGAGAGAGAGAGAGAGAGAGAATAAAAAACGAAAAAAAAAAAAAGAAAAAGAAAAGAGATGAATAAAAGAAAAAGTTTTCTCGGTCTTTTTAATTTATTCCGACAAGGGACGTTTCTCGTTGTCCCTTATTATCCTTTCAAATATACGTTAATGTATCATTTATTTTCATCGATGATGTATCAATACCGAATTACAAATTATAATTTGTAATTGTGACCTTAATTTGCGTTTATAGCTCATTGTTTACAAATTACATGTTTTATCCTTTTATTCATTCTTTCATTCTTTCATTCTTTCTTTCTCTAAAGATTTTCAAAATGAATTATTACGATCATTAAATTACTTTTAACGCGTTACATTGTAATATTGTTATATTATTATATTTTGTATGAAAATACTTACTTTAAATAGGTGTTTAAGCGTTTGAGTATATTATGTACATTTTTTATATCTATATATTGGAACATCTTGTGTATGATGAGAGATTAAAAAAAAAAAAAAAAAAAAAAAAAAAGAAGAAAAAGATAAACAAAAATCAGACAAAGAAAAAAGAAAGCAACAAAGGAAAAATAAGGAAAAAGAAAAGAAATTTTTCCGAAAGAAAGGTCGCGAATGTTTTCGCTTTTACTTCTTTTTTTTTCTTTTCCTTTTTTTCTTCTTCTTTTTTTCACGAATGCGACGATGCATATGAAAGAATACGAATGGATTATTATTATTATTTTTTTCTCTTGTTCTCAATGGAACAGTTTTTGTTTTTCTTTTTCTTTTCGTTTCTTTCTTTTTGTCTTGGTTCTTTTTTCTTTTTCTTTTTCTTTTCCCACTTCAATCGACCACATGTTACGATGATATGTGAAAGAAGTATTGGCGTAATGACGTCGAAAAAATGATTAGCTGTTATTAAGAGATCTTTTTCTGGACGGAGTGTTTTTTTGATAGCCCGATGACCGTGAAAAAAAATTATATCGTTAAGTTCTTTTTATTTATCTTTTTTTATTATTATTATTATTATATCTGACAAAATTAAAAGAAAGACAGAGATTTAAGGCAAGTAAACGTACGATGTGTCATTCAAGATCGAGACTACATGTAGATATTTACGATCGAATTTTTTTTTTTTTTTTTTTTGCTTTTTTCTTTCTTTTTCTCTCTCTTTCTTTTTTTTTTTTTTTACAGTGCAATTAATGAAATATGCATTATTTGAAAATAATACGTTTCAGGATAATTCAAAATAATTTTCAAAATGATGATCCATTATTGTTAGATTGTATTGCGTCGAATTGTGAAAAAGAAAAAGAAAAAGAAACGTATGATTTCAGAAAGAAAGAAAGAAAGAAAAAAACAAAAAAAAAAAGAGAGAAA
The DNA here is from genome assembly GCF_912470025.1 of Vespa velutina. Classification (NCBI taxonomy): domain Eukaryota; kingdom Metazoa; phylum Arthropoda; class Insecta; order Hymenoptera; family Vespidae; genus Vespa; species Vespa velutina. The sequence goes on along the minus strand of NC_062189.1, from coordinate 1,737,258 downwards.
AAATCGATGAATCTTGAAATCTCCTTGAAAGAAATGACCTTGGAGAATTGTCTAGAGGATTACACCCTTGACACGATGTAACTTTGTTTTGAATATATATATATATATATATATATATATATATATATATATTTATTTATTTATTTATTCATTTATACAAATTTATGTATGAATATATATATATATATGTGTGTGTGTGTGTGTATGTATGTATGTGTGTGTATATGTGTGTGTGTGTGCATAAATTTATACGTCAAATGTAGATTATATAATCAAATTAAAAAAATGAAGAAGAAGAAGAAGAAGAAGAAGAAGAAGAAGAAGATAAGGAAATAAAAATGAAATTATCTATTGAAAGAGCAATAGAAGTACGAATACTTCTTATTTCTTTTTCTTTTTTTTTTTTTTTTTTTGATTATTATTTTTTGTTATCACTAAATATGTTTTTTTTTCGATGGTAGAATTTTTAAAAAGAAAATTACATGTCACGTTTGTAAAGATGAAGTATCGTTTCAAGATTATACCAAGGAAAATAATTATTTTTCAAGGAAACATTTATTTCCATGAATATACGATAATTCGTTGCAAGAGCGAAGTTGACATATAATTATATATATATATATATATATATATATATATATATATAAAATATTAATTAATTTACATTAAACATAATTATTTATTAAATATTTTTGTTCAACTTTTGTTCTTGCCTTGTTCCAATGATTTCACGCGAATAATTAATTATTTCTTTCTTTCTTTATATAAAGACGTATAAACTATCGTAACTAATTACTTATATATGATCGATCAATATCGCTTGTACATTCAATATATAATACCATTTGTTCGATACATTTTTTATATATTTGCCTTTTTTTATTTTGGCTCTCTTTTTTTCTTTTTTTTTTTTATTCTTTTTTATTCGGCCTTCTTTGTCTCCTTTTCTTTTCTCATTTTCCTTTCTTCTTCTTTTCTTTAATTCGGAAAAGAAAAGGAAAATGAAAGAGAAAGAAAAAAAAAAGGAAAAAAAAGAAAGGAAGTAATGAAGTTTATTTAATTAAAATGTTCGTCTTAAAAATCACCTTGAATTTTAATAGATTTAATATCGTTCAAAATTATCTTCGATATATCATATAATTAACTTTTATTAATATAATGATTAATAACAAATGATTAATAACAAATATTTGCAGATAGAGATAAGCAGAAACAGAGAGAGAGAGAGAGAGAGAGAGAGAGAGAGAGAGAGAGAGAGAGAGAGAGACCGACTCAATGGACAGGAAAGACGCGTTTGCTTTCGTTCATTCGAACGAAAGTCTCTCTCAACGAGTTGAAAAATAAGTAAAAAGAGGAGGAATCTTGAAAGAAGAGTGAAAGTCCTTTCTCGACTTTATATACACGTATACATGTGTATATAAATATATATATATATATATATATATATATATATATATATATATATGTATATTCGTAAATAAATATATACATATGAATTATATATTTAATTACAAAACAGAATATATATATATAATATTTATTTATACATAAATAATATTATATGTTAATTTATATATAAAATAATATTTTGTGTGTGTGTGTGTGGATAAAATAAGTATAAAATAAATTTTAAAGATTATTAATGGAAAGATGACGAGGAATTATTAAAGAATTTTGTAAAATATTTCAATATAAGCGAAGAAAAATTATAGAAATAAAAATATTTAAAACAAATATATATATATATATATAAATATATATATATATGTATGTATGTATGTATATATATACCCAATTAAATCGCGTTTGATCTTTCGAAAAAAAATGTTCATAGGTCGACGATGATGTTTAATTGGTAGTTGAACTATAACAGTTTTGAAAAAAGAGAAAAATAGTTAATTTTCATATGGTAAACAAGTTTATGGGCTGGTGGTTTTAACGAGCTGAAAAAAAAAAGGAAAGAAAAAAAGAGAGTAGAAGAAAAAGAAGAAGATGAAGTAAAGGAAGAAAAAAAGATTTTACTTAAGAGTAACGAAAGAAAAAAAGAAAGAAAAAAAAAAAAGAAAAAGAAAGAAAAAAAAGAAAAAGGCAATCGATTTTTAAATCCTCTTAAGATTTATCAAATAACTTAGGTTTAGAAGAAGCGTTTCGGCGTTACGTGTATAAATTTCTCTTATTCATAAGAAA
>NC_062189.1:1722571-1730071 GCF_912470025.1 Vespa velutina | reverse complement strand
AGAATCGATTTCGACTCAATTCAATATCTTTTAATCAATTATTTATTTTACCAAAATTGTTTGATCAACGATAACATATTTGTAAAATAATATAGATCGTATTTATAATAAAATATCAGTATATACGTTCTTCTCTCTTTTTTTTTTCTTTTTTCTCTTTTTTTTTTTTTTTTAAATATTTCGGTATGTAGAACTTTGAGTTATATGAAAGAAATAAAAAAAAAAAAAAAAGAAGATATATTCTTGGATATAATTGGAGCGATGATTGTACAAAATTTCAACTGTCTTTTTTTTTCTTTTTTTTCCATCGAGTACAGTTATAAATTATTATAAATACAGAAGGCCATTATATATATATATATATATATATATATATAATAGATAATATCTATGATACACACGTGTCAAACAATATATTTGATAATAGATTTATTAAATCCAAAAGTTCGGATTAAAATAATTTTCTTTTCTTCTTCTTAGAGCTTTGAATTATGAATTCTTATATATTTGCATATATGTATGTTTATCGCGAGATAACAGAAATTTATTTTTTTTTTTTATGAACTATAATAACACGACGTTCTAAATTAATTCGAATTTAGAGAACATTGAAAAATATAATGACAGAGAGAGAGAGAGAGAGAGAGAGAGAGAGAGAGAGAGAGAGAGAGAATTACATCATTGCGTTTCGTCGTAAATACGATGACAATAATAATAAATAAGAAAAAGAAAGAAAGAAAAAAAAAAAAAAGAAAAAAGAAAAAGAAAAAGAATATGAAGAATAATAAAGAAGAATAATAAAGATAGATGGTGTGTAATTAAAACGATAACAAAATAATTGCAGAGGAATTGATAAATTGAAATACATATAAAACTAGAGAGAGAGAGAGAGAGAGAGAGACATAAAACAAACAATAGACATAATAATTGAATGAAATATAGACAATAATAAAATAATTGTCAAAGATCTATAGTAAAATACATAATGTCACACGCACATTGAATAGAAAAAACAAATATAAATAAAGATAGACAGGCAAAAGAGATACGGAAATAGAGAGAGAGAGAGAGAGAGAGAGAGAGAAATCTGTAAAAAGACAAAAAAAAAAAAGAATATTAAATATATGCAAAAAGAATAGAAGAGAACTATTATCGCGCATAATAAGAACGTAAGTAATTGCTAATGTACTTGAATGACAAGAGAAAAAAAAGAAAAAAAAGAATAAAAAGAGAAAAAAAAGGAAAAAGTGACAAAAAAGGAATTAATAACGATAATTTCATCGCAATGTATTGATAATATTAAAAACAAAAAAAAGAATATACATATACGCAATATGTCTTCCATATTGAGTATCTTGTTTGCGACGATACAAATTGAGAATCATTATCGATTTTGATAAAAAGAATGATATAAATATTCCTCGAGATATTATTAAAACATATATTTTAAAAAGATATATAGATACAAAAATTCGTTCACATATATATATATGCGTATGTATGTATGTATGTATGTATGTATGTATGAAGCCATGTATAATTATTCACAAACAAAATAAAGAGAAGAGATCAGAGCATAAGCGATCGATGTATCATAAGTTGAAGTTTCAGTTTGAAATAAGTATAAATAAAAGTCGATATATACATCCGTGTGTGTGTGTGTGTGTGTATGAATATATATATGTGTCCATGTATACGAGAGATTATCAATGTGTATCCATATATATATATATATATATATATATATATATATATATATTCCTAAAGAATATTAACTTGTACGTATATATCCTACACGTGTATGTCCTATGTGTGTATATACATGCGCGCGAGTTACTATTAACACATATTACATATATATATATATATATATATGCGTGTGCTTGTGTGTGTGTGACTTGATAGTTAAGAGGGTCCTCTTGTGGAGAGGATGAAGAAGAGGATTGAAGAGAGGGAGCGTGCGAGCAAGAAAGAATGATATAGAACGAGCAAGAAGAGATATCTCAAGAGAGAAAGAGACAGAGAGAAAGAGTGAGAGAGAAAGAGAAAGAGTGAGAGAGAGAGAGAGAGAGAGAGAGAGAGAGAGTGATAAAGAGAGAAAGAGAACGGAGAACGGGACAGTGGAGTTCACTCAGTTCAGCCAGTCGTCAGCTGGTAGCCGATCTACGTGGATCTATCGCGTAGTACTATATAACTATTAGAATAGTGATTGTGCGTTGCTTGGTACATACACATATACACACACACACAGACACACACACACACACACACACACACATATATATATATAAATATATAAACAAAGAAAAAAGGGAAAAATAGAAAAGCAGAAGAAAAAAGTAGAAGAGGAATAAACGTACGAGAAAAGAAACAAAGATTATTTTGTGGATTCATAAAAAATAATAAGAAAAAAATCTATCATGGATCGGACGACGCGGTAAATCAATCAAATATATACATACGTATATATATATATATATACATATTGCATAATATATAATATTATGAGTATTATAAAGAATTATAGACGAACAGAAGAGAGATAATCGAAGTTGTGTCCCGAAGAGGAAAATAAAACTTATTAATATTAACGAACGTAACGAGAAAGAATACGCAAAAATAGCGTGCACGCAGGCGCAATGAAGCACACGATTTGATTATAGTCACGTTTTCTTTGGCTACTTTTAAGTAGACACTATATATATATATATATATATATATAAATATCCATATATATATATATACATATACTATATATATATAATAGAAAGAGATCTACACGAAATCTACTTGTTTTCTTCTAACAGATAAATATATACATACGTCTATATATATATACATATATATACAAAGAGAAAGAAAGAGAAAGAGATAGAGTGAAAGAGAGAGAGAGAGAGAGAGAGAGAGAGAGAGAGAGAGAGAAAGAGAGAAAGCAAGCAAACAAGACAGAAGGATCGAATAAAAAAAGGACGTTAAATATGTCGATATTTTCAAAATTAATCGACAAAACGTCGAACAAATACGGTATCCGTCAAGAACGTCTGACTCATGGTGTAGCCGGTGTCGTCACCGTTCTTTATTTCCTCAAAATTGGTTATCCCTTTCTAGTTGCGAAAGTACGACAGCGCCGCCACCGGCCAAATACGGCGAATGAACAAAGGAAGGACGAAGATGATAGATCGAGGAACGATTCGAAAAGACGCGGGAAAAATAAAAACGATGGGAGATATAATCGCGATAAGGATCATCGTTATGACGATGACGACGATGGCGATGACGACGATGACGGAGGTGATATTAAATCGATCGATATAAAGGAAAAGAATAATGATGATAAAATCATGAAAAAGGAAAAGATCGTTGGTCTCGATCGTGCATTTTTAAAACAATTAATAACATTATTAAGGATAATGGTACCAAGTTGGAGATCGAGAGAGTCTGGCCTGTTGGCTTGCGCAACATTGACATTATTAGCACGAACTTTTCTCTCCGTTTATGTAGCCACGCTCGAAGGACAAATAGTTAAAAGAATCGTTTTGAAGGACATTCGTGGTTTCATTTATATGATGGCTAGATGGTTCGCCATAGCATTTCCTGCTACATTTGTTAATTCGGCCATTAGATATTTAGAGGGTCGATTGGCTCTTAATTTTCGGTAAGTTCTCTACAAATAATAATAATAATAATAATAATAATAATAATAATAAAAATAAATCGTAATAATTATTATCGTTAGAAAATGTTTAAACGGATAAATTATAAAATTGTATGGATCAAGATATTAAAAAAAGAAAAATTCGCTGGGATATTAAAAAAAGAAAATTATTACTTTATATCTTGTTTTCCTGTAATAGAAAAGAAAGAAAAAAATTAATTCGACTATATTATCTCAACATTTTTTAAATGTATCGAAAATATTTCGGAAGAAAAAAAAAATTATAACTTAGACATTACTTTCATGATAATCATATTATTTAAAGAGAGAGAGAGATAAATAGATAGATAGATAGATAGATAGAGAGAGAGAGAGAGAGAGAGAGAGAAAGAAAAGAGAACTTTAAATTACAAAAAGAAATTAAAATTTGTTTGATCGATGCTATTGTTTTTTGTTTTTTCTTATTTTTTCAATTTATTCATTTTTGTCTTTTTTTCTTTCTTTTTTTTTTTTTTTTTCAATCCTAACACAGAGAACGTCTCGTCGAACATGCCTACAAAATGTACCTGAGTCAACAAACCTATTATAGAGTAGTAGCTCTGGATACCAGATTAGGTGGTCTCGAGCAAAGACTGACCGATGATTTATCCGAATTAGCAAGCTCCGTCGCTCATTTATATTCAAGTTTAACAAAGCCATTGTTAGATTGTGCTTTGGTTGGAATAGCATTGATTTCATTTTCATTGAATATGGGAGCTAGGACAATACCTGGTAAGAGTCACGATTATTATAGAAAAAAAAAAAAAAAAAGAGAGAAACAACAAAAAAAAAATATATATATATATATATAAAGAGAATAAGTTTATAGATATACTTTGTATTATATAATATATTATTAATGTACTATAATTTTAATATTATTATATATAATCTATATACTTTATATACTTTAATAATATATAATTATAATATATAACAGTATATAACAGTATAATAATAATATATAGATGATAAAAATATAATTATTTAAAATATAGTAATTTTTCTTTTTTACTTTTTTTCTTTTTTTCTCTAATTTACTCATCTATTATAACAGGACCATTATTAGCATTGGTTGTAATCACCTTGACCGGACAAGTATTACGTCTTGCCTCCCCTCGTTTCGGTCAACTGGTAGCAGAGGAAGCTACTCGACGTGGTCGTTTGCGAGAAGCCCATGCACGTATCAGTGCCCATGCCGAGGAGATTGCATTCTATGGAGGTCACCAAACCGAACACCGTTATCTCACTACAGCTTATAAGTCTCTCGTAACTCACTTGAGAAGAATCTTAGCTAAGAAATTGTGGTACGTTATGTTGGAACAATTTCTTATGAAATATCTTTGGTCGGGAACCGGACTTGTCCTAATCGCCTTGCCGCTTCTTTATAATTCTGGTAATGATTCGCAGAAAAATGGAATGAAAATAGATGGCGACGGTAAGTATCCATCTACATTTTCAAATTACATTTATACAAATTATATTTATTATATTAAATATGTTTCGTACGTATTTATTGTATTATAAAATATCGATGACTTAAGGGATAGAGGGTGGGGGGGGGGGGGAAAGAGGAGAAAACAAAAACAAAACAAAAAAAAAAAAGAACAGAACAAAAATGTAATCTCTTCGATTATAATTACAAGGTGCAGTGAGCGAGAGAACGAGATACCTGACAACTTCCAAAAATTTGTTAATGTCCGGTGCGGATGCCGTGGAAAGGCTTATGGTGTCTTATAAAGTATAATCATTTATATATTTATATATATATATATATATATATATATATATATTTACACATACACATATATATATATATATATGAAAAATTGAATTTTGAAAGTTGGGACAAGTCCATTCTTTTGTTCTTTTTTCCTTTTTTTTTTTTTTTTTTTTTTTTTTTTTTTTTATAAATAAAAACATAAATTCTATGTTAACTTCCAATAAGGATTGTTAGCTTCAACTAATTGTTTTTTTTTTCTTTTTTCTTTTTTCTTTTTTCACAAAATGGACTCGCCCCATTTATAAAAATCCGACGTTATATACAGTGTTTTTCAATTGTGACCTTTACATGCGTTGATTTTTTTTCTATTTTTTTTTTTTTTTTTTAGGAATTAGTAGCATTGGCTGGTTATGCGGGGCGCGTTAATGAAATGTTTGAGGTATTTAAAGACGCTGCACTTTGCAAGTATCAAAGAAACGTTGTCGTTAATGGTGCATCGAGAACAAACAATGGAAATACATCCCATCCGGAAAAGATTGCCATAGAATTTAAGAATGGTAATCCTGTTATAAAAGGTACGTGTAATTATTTTCCCACCTATTTCCTCTCTTTTCTCTCTCTCTCTCTCTCTCTCTCTCTCTTTCTTATTATTATGATAATTAATTACTAAATCGATAAGATGAAAAATTTTCTCTCTCTTTTTTTCTTCTTTCTTTTTTCTTTTTATAGGAATTGTACGAGAAAGTAACGACGGTAGTATAAGTCTAATAAACGTACCAATAGTAACACCCAACTGTGAAATCATAGTACCAAGTTTAACGATGACAGTAAGTAAGAAAAAAAAAAAAACAAAAAAAAAACAGGAGAATCATATTTGAGCCGATTATTATGAAAGTAATTTGATCGAAGTGTCATTCGAGATAGATACTTATCTATCGGAAGGAAATATTTTTTTTTTTTTCTTTTTTTGTTTGTTTCCATCTATCATCCTACATTCTTATAATCTTCAAATTACACAAAGGAAGATAGTGTTATTTATTAATTATCTTTTCTTTGTCTTTTTTTTTTTTTTTTTTTTTTTTTTTTTTATACAAGCACACACACCTACACACATACATACATATATATATATATATATATATGTATATGTATTTCACATATAAATATACTTAGTCTTTTTTTCCTTTTTATTACACAAATAAAGATAATGATATTGTCGAATGAAACGTACAAAAAAAAGAGAAAGAAAAAAAAAAGAAAGAAAAAGAAAAAAAAGAAAAAAAAAGAAAAACAGAAAAAAGGAGAAAAGAAAAAAATCTCAAAATGAAATAAATTTTTATAATAAACGGTTCAATTAAATATATATAGATATATGTATAACGTAAGTACAAAATTAATTGTCAAATTGAATGAATAATCGTCGTTCAACAGATACGACCGGGTGATCATCTTTTGATAACAGGACCGAATGGTTGCGGTAAAAGTTCATTGTTCCGTATAATATCAGGATTGTGGCCTGTTTACGATGGAACATTGATTAGACCAAACGAAAGTTATACAGTTAAAGATGGTAGACCATCGTTATTTTATATACCGCAAAAGCCTTATATGACTGTAGGATGTTTAAGGGATCAAATAATATATCCAGCCGAATCCGAAACTGAGGATTGTTCGGACGAGGAATTAATGAAATTGTTAGATGAGGTTGATTTAAAAGGTTTGGTAGAAAGAGAACCGGATGGATTAAATGCACTTGGTGATTGGGATTCGACATTGTCGGGCGGTGAAAAACAACGTTTGGCTATAACAAGATTATTTTATCATGCTCCCCAATATGCATTGTTAGACGAATGTACCAGTGCTGTTAGCATCGAGGCCGAAGGTATAATGTATGAGACAGCTAAGAAACGTGGTATAACGTTGTTAACAATAACCCATCGATTGTCATCACTATCGAAATATCACAAATTATTGTTACGATTTGACGGCGAGGGTAGTTGGACATTAGGGCCATTGGAAAACAACGTTGAGAACGTCGTCAATATCTTAAATCACAATCAAACGAAGGATAATGACAATCAAT
>NC_062189.1:1707571-1712571 GCF_912470025.1 Vespa velutina | reverse complement strand
CATACATACATACATATATATTGATGCGGATATAAGTGAGAGTGAAAGAGAAAAAATGAAAGAGAGAGAGAGAGAGAGAGAGAGATATAGATCAGGGGTTGGTGGAGATGGGTAACGATCACCGAATGAACGATTAGTATCCCGTATCGTCGGCACCAAGATATCGTGGAACGCTGTGCTATCCAGCCGACGACGGCATTTTCACTCGTACGTTTACTCGTTTACTCGTTTACTCGTTTACTCGTTTACTCGTTCGTTCATTCGTTCGATCGTGCGCCATCATCGATGTCATCGAGAACGGGCTCATCGTTGTCCGGTCCAACCTACGACCTAAGGGCTGAGAAAGAATTTGATGCCAATGTCGATACCTCTTCCTTGAAACTAACAACAAGATACCTATGTATATGTATATATATATATATATATACACATATATGTGTATATAATTTTTTTTCTTTAATGTCCTATTCTCTTAAAACACTTTAACGATGTTACCACGGAGTGTATACTCGTCGATAGAAAATTGTTCAATTTTTCTGCGCCTATCAATGACGAACGAAAAAAAAAATATATTTTGCATGTGTATATGTAAGATCTTTTGCTGTGTAAACAAGAAAAAAGGGAGTTTTTGTATAAAAAAGAAAAAAAAAAAAAAAAGAATGAAAGAAACGGTAACAAGAAAAGTGAAAGGTGTCGATTTTTTTTTTCGTCGTGGGAAAATTGATCAGTTTTTTTTTTCACATATATATTATATTTTTGCTATGTAAAAAAGGGAAAAAAGAAAAAACAAGAAATTTTTGTGTGAAAAAAAAGAAAGAAAAGAAAATAGAAAGACGTAACATTTCTTTCATTGAAATAATATTATTAATTAGGGGGTTGGAGGGGGTTAGAGAATAAGTTTTTTTCATTCCTTTTTCTTTTTTAATGAAAATACTTTTACATGTTTGTAGGTATAGGTATGACTAAATCGTACGAATGTATGATATAAATGCGAAAAATTGAAAGGTATAATATTCCCTTTCGAAAATTTATTATAACGTTCTCTTCCTGCAATTATATTTCTATTCGGAAAAATGTCAGAATGATGAATGAATTTTTTATTTCTCTTTTTTTTTTTCTCCCTTCTCTTCTTCTTTCACATCCATATTTATCTTCTCCTGATATTATTTGCATAAGTGTAAAATTTAAGAAAAAAAGAAAAAAAAAGAAAAAAAGAGAACAACATTACATTAATAAATTTCAAAACGACAAAATTATCGATCGTTTAAATAATATAAATAATACAATTCGATAATATAATTTATTATTTTATTATGATCAATTCAAATTCTTTTTGTAAATTACTTTTCTCTTTTGTTCGTTCGTTCGTTCAAATTAATTATCGGAATAATTTCAATTAATATCATTATAATAATTTCAATTAACGAAAGAAATTAATAGATTTCAATTGTAGACGAGAACAATGATTGGAAATTACATGTTGGATAAATTAAATAGCGTATAATAAGAATGAATGAAATCAATTTGAATATCATTTGAAATTATTAAAAAACTATAAGAGATCTTTCGATTAGAAAGGATTATTGATAAGTATTAAGGGATGGACGGTGATTATGACAAAGAGATTGGACAGTGAGGATATTAAAGGAGAAGGAATGAAATCGATCTGAAATATTTTTGTAGGGACATAAAATGTATATATCTTTTAAATCATTATGATAATAGTGAGTTTTAATTTCAATTTATTTATTTATTTTTTTTTTTTTTTTATTTAATTGTTATTTAAGTAAGAAGAAAATCGTATAGAGTCGTAATTACAGGGAAAATAATTAATAAGATTTAAGGGTGATAGGACGATAGATATTGGATAGTAAAATGGAGATCAAAAAAATAGGGGATGAAATCGATGTATAACAATTTTTAAAAATTCGTAAGAAATCTTTTTCTCTTTCCTCTTTTTTCTTTCACTCCCTTCAAGGAAAATTATTCCAATCCTATCTAAGGATAAACGAGAAGGGGGTTAATGATAAAAGAATTGAAAAAGAGAGAAGATCAAAATACACTCTGAATATATTCTTGCAATTATAAAACGTCATGAATAAAATGATAAAAGATTTCTATCGATGATTATAAAAGATCATTGATAGAAATGATAGGACAAAAAAAAATACGCAAATAATATACAGCCGGCAAGGATGAGGAACGTACATGGATTGAAATATTTTTCGAAAACATACAACGAATCTGTCCCAATTAAATACGTTTATTAATAGAGATATTGAATGGAAAGATAGTAAAGAAAAAAAAAAAAAAAAGAAAAATCAAAAGAACAAAAAAGGAAAAAAAGAAAAAATCCGTCAAGAAAGAGGGATGAAATCATTCGAAACATTGCTAATCGACTCATATCAATTATCATATACAAATCGGACCAAGAGATAATGAAACAGAGAGAACAAAAAAAAAAAAAAAGAAAGAAAGATAATCATGAACATGCACCCTGTTCGTAAAAAAAAAAAAAAAAAAAAAAAAAAAAAAAAAAAAAAAAAAAAAAAAAAAAGAAGAAGTAAAAACAAAACAAAACAAAATTCCCAAAAATTCAAAATGAACGAAATTCATATATCTATGTATAATACAATGATCTAACAAAAATCTTGAACGACGGAACAATGATTAAAATCTTCCAATTAGAAAATAATAATAATAATAATAATAATAATAATAATAATAATAATAATAATAATAATAATAATAAGAATAATAAAAATAAAAATAAAAATAATAATAATAAATTCCTAAGGATGATAGTACTACGTACTAGACACACACACACACAAACACACACACATAGAGAGAGAGAGAGAGAGAGAGAGAGAGAGAGAGAGAGAGAGAGAGAGAGAGAGAGAAGGAAAGGAAGAAAAAAAGAGATTAAAAAAAGTAAAAAAAAAAAAAAGTACACACATAGATACACACACATACGCAGAAAAAAAAGTAAGAGTACGATGGAGGGAGAAGGCGGGAAGGAAGAGCTGCGTTAGTTGTTAAGGGAGTGACAGAGAGAACGAGAGAAACAAAGAGGGAGAGAGAAAGAGAGAGAGAGAGAGAGAGAGAGAGAGGGAGAGAGGGAGACGAGCAGATCAGGGTTCGTTGTGGAGTGGGGTCAGATGGTACGTAGTACGTAGTCAGTGAGTAGGTAAGGGGTGAGAGTGGGTGGTTGGTGGATCCCTAGTTAGCCAAGACACATTGGCAAGCGATCGTGCCAGCATGGCAGTAGCCGACGTTAGTATTCGCAAGGACTTTGAGCCGCAGTCGTCTTTCGTTTATTATCCGCGATCGGCGTTAAATTAGTGAACTATATAATATATATATATGTATATATATATATATATATAAGATCGGTGTAATTGATTAATAATGGAAAAAAAAAACCAAACTAATGTGTTATCGATCATGTAAACAAATAGAAAATAATATTTTTCATTTCATGTGATATACAACGAACGAGGAAGAATTTTGTGTATCTTCGAATATACCCAAACACCCTTCATAATCGATTAATATATATACATATATACACAAATATATATATATATATATATATGTATGTATGTATATATATATATACGTATATGTAATATGGCGTTGAAGGATTAGAGTGCTAAAGAATTTTTGTTGAGGAAATCAATGTTGTTGTGATAATATTCCTGCCAATAGGATGATAAAAAAGATGTTGCAATTATTGTACGGACTATCATGGTGATATATTTTTTTTCTTTTTCTCGTTTCTTTTTTTCTTCCTTCTTTTTTTTTTTTTTTTTTCTTTTTAATCTAAAAATCATTTAAATTCATCCCTGAAACGTATATATATATATATATATCTCCGTTCTATCAGATTTTCTTAGAGTCTAGTGAATCAACCAATGCAAAAAGATTGGATTTCAAATTCAAATTATTAGTGTATTGTTTTATAAAGATACGTTGAACGATAAGTGCCGACAAAGTTTTATCATCGATCGTGTATCATTACTGTACCCTCTTTTTTCTTCTTTTTTTGTTTTTCTTTTTTTTTTTTTCTTTTTTTACCATGAAGATTAACAATCGTACATACAACGAGAAATATTGGAAAATAGTGACGATCGTACGACCCTATAGACGAAAGGGAATGACGATTGATCTTATATCGTTGAAGTTTTCGTCATAAATAAATATAATCGTAATATAAAATCACGTACGACGTTTGCGATATATCGTCCTTTATGAGAGTGAAGAGAAAGAAAAAGAAAAAGAAAAAGGCAAAGAGAAAGAAGAAGAAAAGGAAAAAAGAAAAAAAAAAGAAAAAGAAGAGAAACTTTTCGAAGAGGAGGATCTTCAACGATGGATCATTATTGTATTTTCGTCCTGATCGAAGTGTAAGGTATGTGGGTGTCACGTGGGGTTGGATGCACATGGTTCTAAATCTATGAATGAAAATATTTCGTAGGTTTCCTGCAGAAGCCCTTAGAGGAGACCGACAGGTCTTCCAAGCCATAAAGGTACCTTCATGTTCTCTCTCTCTGTCTCTCTCTCTTTCTCTCTCTTTCTTTCTCTTTTGGCCCATATATACATATATATATATATATATTTTATACTTTCAATCATTCATAAAAAAGAAAAAAAGAAAGAAGAAAAAAGCAAGTTATTGAGACTTGATTTATATCTGTTATTACAATTACGAAATTATTATAACTATTATTATTGTAAACTCTAATACTTGTTACATATTTGAAATTAATTTTCGCTAATTAACACCAGAACGTCCATCAATCGATATTTCCTTTATATTAACCCTATTCAATTCGATTAATATTCAAAGAAAAAAAGAATATGTATATATATATATATATATATATATATATATATATATAGTCATCTTTGTTTTTAAATTATTTTATTTAATCCATTCCTTCATTTTCTACATTTTTGGGCGAATGCGAGAAAGAATATTAAATGACGATATATATCAT
>NC_062189.1:1700071-1705071 GCF_912470025.1 Vespa velutina | reverse complement strand
TCTTGTGTTCTTAAAATTAAATGTTAATTGTGTAAGTGTTCAAAAAGAAAACGAAAAAAACCAGAATGGAGAAAGAAAGGGAAGAGAGAGAGAGAGAGAGAGAGAGAGAGAGAGAGAGAGAGAGATAAAAAATAAAAAATAAAGCAAAAAGGAAATGAGCGCTCTTATGTCTCGTCTGATCTCGACTTCGTCTACTTTCTGCGCTCGCACACAAGAATTATTCCTTTCGGTAAAAAGGACGAAATTAATTTCTTTTACTATTATTATTATTATTATTATTATTATTATTATTATTATTATTATTATTTTATTTCTTCCTTCCTCTTAATTGTCGTGTACATTATCATTATTATTATTATTATTATTATGGTTAATTAACTAACTAACGTAGTCGAGATAAAGAATAATAAATGTTCAATGATCGAATTGAAAAAAAAAAAAACAAAAAAACTGAAAAAAAAAGAAAAAAGAAAAAAGAAAGCTTCATCCGATCGTTAATTCTTTTCCATATTTTTTACTTATTTTTTCACTCTTTCCTTAAAAGTATAATTTCATTATTGTTGTGCTTCTCCTTCTTCTCCTTACATTCTTCTTCTATTCTCCTACTTTCCTTTCTTTGTTTTTCCCTTGTTTATGAAAAATTTATCCGCCATCGCGAAAACATCGCAATCATAGATCTCCTCTTGAAAATAAAAAAGAAAGAAAGGAGAAGAAAAAGGAGAAAAGAAAAAGATATAATAGAGGAAAAAAAAGTGATTCAAGAAGAAAACAAAAAACTATAAATAAATATAAAATATAAATAAACGAATAAACAAACAAAATAAACAAAACAAACAAACAAACAAACAAATAAACAAGAAAGACAAAAAGAACGAAAAAAGTCTTACAAAAAAAGGGGGTCCCCCTATCTCGACGTACCTTATAATTTTAAAAAGCGTTTTTACAGTTGGGGATGTCCAAGGGGCGATTGCGTACCAAGGACAAACAATGGTAATGGCGAGGGCGTCGCTGACGTATTGTTATCCTTGAAACATGCCGTCGTACATCCTGGAAGTCCTACGGGAGGATATTATTCAACCGGCGGACCAACGACGCATCACTATACGCAAGACTATACACAAAATTTAGGACCACCCGTAGGCCCACCACCGACCCATTATACATCGGCACCGGCAATGTCGGTCAACGTTTCGATGAATATGACGATGAACATGAACTTGCATCCTGGGTAAGCCTTCTAAGATCGAGATGACATATATATATATATATTTATATATATGTACATATATGTACATATATGTATATAATACTTTCTCTGTTATTACTCTTCCCCGTTCGTGCCTAACGTTACTTAGTAAACATGTATACGGATAGAAAAGAAAAGGATAGAGTGGGGAGAAAGGGAGGGAGGGAGAGAGAGAGAGAGAGGGAAAGAGCAAAAAAAAAAGATGAATAGAAAAAAAAACACAAATACGTGGTATGAGGAGGAATAAAAATGAATAGAGAGGAATGATACATGTATATATATATATGTATATATATATATATATATATATATATATATGTATATATACACAAGGAGTGTGGGTTGTGACAGAAACGTCGAACGACCCTGAGGTACGACCATTATTTCCGCCATTATTTTTCGGCAGAGTAAGAGGGAAGAGAAACAACTAGAGAAAGAGAGAGAGAGAGAGAGAGAGAGAGAGAGAGAGAGAGAGAGAGAGAGAAAGATATATATATATATATATATATACACAAAAGTAAAAGTATCAGAAAAAAAAGAGAAAAATAGAAAAAATAGAAAAAATATAGTGTGTATATATACATGAACATACACACACATATATAAGCACGCGCACACGCACACACAAACACATGCATATGTGTATTTATATATATATATATATATATATATATACGCGTGTGCGTAGGTACGAGCAAAGTTATTCGTCGGCATGGGGTGCAGAACCGTTGTTAAGTCCCGCCCCTCAATACAATCCGGTAGAAACACAGACGAGGGTAAATCAGGCATCGGCGAATGGCCTGATAGGTGGTAGTACTACTGGTCACGCCCACGCTCATCCCCATCCGCACACTCACCCCCGTCTCCAAGGACCGAACGAGCACGCGCTCTGTGTTAATGGTGGTGGAGGTGGACCAAACGTCGTAACCAACCCGGACGACAATGGCAGGCCAAATCTCTGCAGGATATGCGGAAAATCTTATGCCCGGCCTAGTACTCTTAAAACACATCTTAGGACTCATTCTGGCGAGAAACCATTCAGGTTGGAGGCTTGAAAAATATTTCTTCTTCTTCTTCTACTTCTTCTTTTTATTCTTATTCTTTATGTTATTGTTTTTATTTTTTTCTTTTTCTTCCCCTTTTCTTCTCTTTTCTTTTCCCATTTCCCTCACACGTTTTCTTTTTTACGTCGTCCATCCTCTTTCCCTTCAGCCCCTTTTTCTTCGTTCTCCTTGTTCTCGTCCTCTTCGTCCTTTCGTTTTCATTGTCCTAATCGTCCTCATTTTCTTGCCTCGATATAAAAACTGTCTACGATCAGGAATAACACTACCACCTTCATCGTCATCAACATTGTCATCATCATCATCATCATCATCATCATCATCATCATCATCATCATCTTCGGGTTACTCCATCCATACCACTCGCTTCTAACAGACTTCGTTCAAATGGATACAGCCTCGTTACTGTTGAAAATAGAAAAAGTATATGATGATATCGAATCGTTTCTTTATCTTTCATTGGGTAACGCGATTTATTATTAGTATTCATCACCGTCATCGTCATCGTCATCGTCATCGTCATCGTCATTATCATTATCATTATCACCTGTATTTTTTTTTTTCTTTTGTTAAACGTTTTTTATTTTATTTTATTTTATTTTATTTTACTTTATTTATTTATTTATTTATTTTTATTTTTTTTTTTATTTCCTTTTCATTCGTTTCCTACTTATTTTTTCTTTGTTCTTTAAAAATTCCCGCCAATAAAATAATCCGCATTAATTTATGTAATTAGGCGTAACATATTCGAAACAATTATTATTTTTTTCTAAATAGAGACATGATCTGTGAGAGAGAGAGAGAGAGAGAGAGAGAGAGAGAGAACGAAAGAAAGACAGAGACAGATAGATAGATAAATAAGGTGGTTCTTTAGGGATGTAATCGTCAGACGCAATACCATTGACCCCGCAATATGGATGATATGAATAAAATAAGAAACAAAGGACAAACAGACAAAGTTGAGAATATACATATATATAAATTAGAGAGAATATACATAATATAAAATAAAAATAAAAAAAAAAAGAAAAAAAAAAAAAAAAAGAGAAAAGTAATAAAAAATTGTAACGATTGGATTTGTTCGATCGCAGATGTCATGCGTGCTCGAAAGCCTTCAGCCAAGCTGCCAACTTGACCGCCCATACAAGAACACATTCAGGAGAGAAACCATTCCGATGTCCAGTTTGCGACAGAAGATTTTCACAAAGTAGTTCGGTGACGACACACATGAGAACTCATTCCGGGGAACGTCCTTACAGGTACGATGAAGTGATGCGTTTGTCTTCCATACAGTAATCTTTCATGTATGTGTATATGTGTACGTATGTATATATATATATATATTGTATATTAACCCTTTATAACATACTATGTATGTATATATACACATAAGTGATTTTGAAGTTACATACATACATATATATATATATGGATATGTGTATATGTATATATATATATATATATACAGGGGATGGAAACTAAAAGTTCCTAAGGTGATCTAAAAAAAAATCAATTTTACACATTTACGAGAATATAAACAATTTGTTATATTTTCTTTTTTTCTTTTTTATTTATTTATTTATTTTTTTTTTTTCTTCTTCTTTTTGAAATAATAAAACCACAAGCCTAGAGACTTTTGACCAATCTAGGGAACTTTTAGTCCTCGCTCCTATATTTCTGTATTTTTTTTCTTTCTTTTTACTTTTATTTTCTAAAGTTTTACTTTGTCTTTATCGATTACGCAAATATCTTATTGTTACTTCATATGTAGTTTTTTTTTGTTTCCTTTTCTTTTATTCTTTACTTGTTTTAATAATTATATTTCTATGAATAATATCATAACTTTTATATGAACCGATGATCATATGACAATGATATACATTTTTCGTTTATCGAGATATTGTAACACACATACTCACACGCGCGCGCACGCAATGAACATTTGAAAATTCGAATTATTTAAAAATTATTTTTCACTATTAATTTTATTATCAAAAAATAATTCTTCTTTTGTGATTTATAAAATTTTCCCAATATACATATATATATATATATATATCTCAGCCGTACGCGTGTGCGTACATGTGACAAACAAAAATATATATCTTTTTAATATCTCAAATGACTTGTATCAATGATTAATATATAATAATCATTTTTTTTTCGTAAATATAGATATATAAAAATAAATTTTACAAGATGTTAATAGAAATACATTAACCCTAATCGTGCAAACAATTCGAAAATAATTTCAAATCGTGGATTATGCTATATAACACTTCGGACACTTCGAACAATTTTCGTCATTTATACGAAATAAATAAATTTTGACTTGGAAAAGAAAAATACTGTATAGTCTACGAAGAGATAATAATCAATAGGTTTAAAAAGACATTTCTAATTCTGTCGTTATAAAAAATACGAAAAAAAAATCACACGAATCAGACGACGCGCAAATTGTTTTAATTTGAGCCCAAAATTGGTCTGAGTTATCTCTTACATTCCTAAAGGCACGATTAGGGTTAAAACGAAAAGAAAAAAAAAAGAAGAAAAAAAAATGGGAAAAGAAAGAAGAGATAAGGGTAAAAAAAAATATTCTTCCTTCGATTTCTAGATGTCGCCTCTGCAAGAAAGCGTTCTCCGACAGTTCGACGCTGACAAAACACTTACGAATTCATTCCGGTGAGAAACCA